>NW_008675208.1:6280-29075 GCF_000695815.1 Acanthisitta chloris
TGCCATGCAGCAGCATCTGCTGGGCTGACCAGTGCTTGCAGAGGTCCTCAAACCTACTGCCTCACCCTCTTAGAATCTGTGCTGCCTTCTGACCCCAGGCTGGGAGTCACACCTCCAGCTTTCCAGAGAGCCCTAAGCGTTTCCCACTCTGCCTGACACATCTAGGTGATGGCAGAATACAAGCAGGAAAGACTGGAGGAGGTAGTGGCCCTGAGCAGCTTAATCCTCCCCAGGCCAGGAAAGCATCCACCAACCTTGGACAGATATTGAAGAGGAACAGGAGGCGAGTTGCTGAGTGGCTGCTGGAGAGTCCTCTCCTACCTCTTGCAGTAACACGCGTGGGGCAGTATGGTCTGTTCTCCTCTGCCTGCACTGGAAACACTGGGATCTGAAGGAGTCTTTCACCCCAAGGGAGTACTGTCACTCCAGTTTGGAGGAGCTGGGGTACATGCCAGAGAGTGAGGAAATGGTGCAACAGGTAAGAAATCAGAGCAGCAAGCCATGAAAGAATGGCTTCCAGGGAACTAGGAGAGTTAGGACCCAGAATCTGGAAGTGAAGCAGTGGCTGGGGAGGTGCTTCTGACAAGATACCAGCCATGGGGAGAAACCTTGGCCCAGCTGCTGGAGAAATAAATTGAGCTTTGCAACGAAATTGTAGATGAGTCAGAAGGTGGAGAGCAAACTGGATGAGAGAGAAGCTACAGCACCTGAACTTCATGATGGCACTCCCCAGTGGGAGCAGCTGTGAAACTCCAGCTGCTGATCCTTACTTTGCTCTTGCACTGCTCTCTTTTTGCTATCAGCAGTGCAGAGAGAGGAACAGGCTGTATGGTGTGGGACCACTGCTGGGGGAGGAGGGATGATAACACAGGGAGCAGCCATCCTCCTTCCCACAAGATCAGACATGGCAGGCCTTGTCTCAAAGTCTTTGGGGCTCTCCATCTCACATTGCATAGCCTATAACACACACACCAAGTACATAGGTGGTCCCAGAATCACATTCAGCTGCTGCTGCAAGAGAGCTTCTTATGAGCAGGTGGGAGGGAAAGTGACTATCAGTGTTTGTGTATGGGTAGGGACGTAAAGGTCCTGAAGTGGGGAGAGGAGATGGAAACAGACTCATTGCAGCTACTTCACTTCACTTCTTGAAGGTCTACTTACCCCTCTGGCTTCCCAAACCTATCTCTGACTTCAGCAGTGAATCTGGCCTGTATAGGCTACAAATCTGTGCATTTGTAAGACAAATTGAGGAAGTAAGTGGAGTAGGATGTGGGTGGAGAGTGGAGTAAGGGTCTGCCCAGCTGGAATACCTAAACTCAGGTTTGGAGCTTAGTGCTGGCACGGGAATGAAACACTCAGTGATAGTGTATGTCTACACCATCCATATCCCTGTGGGAGAGAGAATAAGTTGCTATTGGGGTTTGCATATAGGTTTCAGGAGGATTATTACATTTTACAGACAACTTTCAACAGAAGGACGTTACAGGGTATATCTTACAGGCTGCTGACAAGAGGAGGTGGAACATGGGGACAGGTCAATGGTTAACAAGCTGAAAATAGTTCAGTGAAATACCACAGGCAGAAACCATAGCAATGGAGAAAAGAGTAACAGGAGGATAGGAAAAGAGAAGGTATCAGCAAGCTTTTAGGAAGTAATACAAAAACTGAGAGACTTCTGAGCAGGGATCCTCAAGCCCTTACTGTCACAATTAGCCTCCTGAAGCTGATCAGTGTTGCTAGGACTGTCGCTTGTGTTGCCTGCTGAGTTTACTCACTTCTTTATTAACCCCCCCCAGCAGTGGTTAACATGAGAGGTTTAAGGAGACCAAGGGAAAAGCTGGCACAGTGGCTTTGTCTGTAATAACATCTATTTCTGAAGCAATGTGACAGTTCAACACCTCAAAATGGGATCTGGGACAAGCTGCTTTGTTTTCCTATTCTGTTATTCATAGTCAAGGCTGGATTAAGACCATGTCAGTGTAGGCCTATTTCTAATCAGTTCTGTAGGGATGAAAGCTTTCTGCTTTCCTGATGTCAAAGAAAAGATTGAAAAACCCTGTCCAGGGATGTCTTTTAGCTTTCGAACACAATTTATACACAACAGCTCTGAGGTGAGAGCTGACTGTGCTTATTAGTGAAGTACTGTTGCTACCTGCAATTAGTAGGAGGTGCTCTCCTTCAAATGAGGTCATTCACTTCTGGGACCAGAGGATGACACAAATCCTCCAGCAGCATGATTGGGAGTAGGTGTTGATAGACATTACGCACTCTCAGTGGTGCCTCCCTGCATTTCTGGGATGGTCACATCACCTCTCTACTTTGGGAAGGCCACACTCTACAACCCTATCACTTCTACTCCTGCACTTTCTGGCTGTGCTGATTTACTGCAGAAGGATATAGCTGCTCTCACGCTCAGGGTCTTTCACCTGGCCCTTGGCCATGCTGGGGTGTTGATAGACATTACGCACTCTCAGTGGTGCCTCCCTGCATTTCTGGGATGGTCACATCACCTCTCTACTTTGGGAAGGCCACACTCTACAACCCTATCACTTCTACTCCTGCACTTTCTGGCTGTGCTGATTTACTGCAGAAGGATATAGCTGCTCTCACGCTCAGGGTCTTTCACCTGGCCCTTGGCCATGCTGGAAAAAGGGCCTTTCACCTGGCCTGGCCCTCTGCAGCAACCAGGCAAGGGACCTTGCACTGCAGATATTGCAAGCTGAGTATCCTTTTCTAAAGAAAAGCAGACTGCATTGCTCTGGTTCCAGAAGTTAAACACTGAAATCAAAGTGCATGAGAGCAGGTGGTTTATACATGCTGAGCTGCTGCTAGTGCACACATCTGGTGCCCTGGAGGCACAGCACACTGCTAGCAAAACCCACTGGGTGCAGCTGATCTTTACTGCAGCACAGTGCATCTGCACAACATCTGTGTGTAGATCAGGGGAGTTTTCCAGCAAGGAGTTCAAAGCCTTGCTGTTCTGAACACATGCATGGGCAGCCAGCAAAGGCACTCATCCATCCATGCTGTGGCTGCACTGATGTGTCAAAGGGGTAAGCAGTGTCCTCAAAATGGACATCTCAGGGTGGCCTCTGTGATGGAGAGATTTGATGCTGCATAGAGCTGTCAAGTGCAGAGGAAGACATTACCCTTCTTTTTATACTTATAAAATAATTTGGTGGATTTTTACAAGCTTTGGGAGCAACTTCCTTATTTTTGATACTTTCTGCAGCATATATGTACAGATATTCTGTCCAATCTAATTTAGGTAGGCGTAACAAAGTTTTAAAATAACAAACATGATACTGGAAGTCTTTACAGCTGCCAGTAAGCACAGCCAAGAATGAAGCAGAGAAGTGCCCCTGCTGTGAGAGGATCCATGACACCAAGTGGTGTTTCACCAGGGCTGCAGGATGCCTGGTCTGCTCCTATGGTGACAGAGAGTGACAAGGCAGTGAATAGGGACTTTTGCCTGTTTGAGGGGAATTCACCATGAGCATCACCCACTTTCGGGCACTACACAGAATGTGGATGGTTGCTATAGTGAGAGGTTGTACTGTCACAAGTGCTGGAGCTTGGGTTTTCACTTAATGGCCTTTTAAATTATGAACCACTCAAGCTTCTGCTGCTGCTGCTTGTCCTGTTCCCTCTATGCTCACCCTCTGTACCTCCCTGCTCCTGTTTCCTCTGGTCCTCTCTCCCTGTCCCTCTCCCCATCCTGGTGCTCAGACACAGTACAAAGCCACTGGACTTTTTGCACCTCATTCCCTCTGAGTCCCTCTTCCTGTATCACAAATCTCTTGCTGAAGGTGACAGGTCCTATCAAAACAATGAAAGGGCAGAGAAAGAAAGAAAATCCTATTTTAAGTCCTACGGCACAGTATGGTCACAAGTTAGTATTTCTGCTTACTAGGCATGCCTACTTTTAATTGCTCGGCCTGTTCAAAAATATTAGTAGCCTGGTTACTACTAGCAGACACACCTATGCTATTGTCCTGGTTTCAAATGGTTTCATTAAACAAACCTAGGAAAAAAAGGCAATGGGAATAGTGTAGCTTGAAATGTGAAGGCAGTCAGATGTAGGGCACATAGCCATGGCTGTTCTACTGCTTCTCCAGCCTAGGGAAGCCCTGCAAGGATGGCATTTTCCTGTAGACCTCTGAACAGGAGAGTGGATAACTTTCCTTGGGCTTCTGATGAAAAGACGTCTACTTATTCAAAGGGGAGACTTCAGCACCTGTTGACTGATCACCATTTGAATGAATGGGGAGGGCTAGATGGAAGCTGTTGGACATTTATCCTGCTTATGAATATCACAGCTTGCAGCAAGCCTGTCCTCTGTAAAAAAAAAAAAAAAAAAAAAAAAAAAAAAAAAAAAAAGGTAAGCATCCAGACAGGAATAAAGAAAGTGGGTGAACATCAGGTGGTGTTGAACAGAGATACCAGAAGATGGTTAAAAATTATATCTTCTCCAGCTTCCTGCATTACTCCCAAACAGCAGGCTGTGAACAAATAACTTCTGAAGACTAGTATTCTTGTCAACATTTTCTTTTAGTATAGCCCTGGGACTTGTAAGGGCCTGTGTGGGACAATGTTACACCACTAGTATTGGCACATCTGTCTAACAGTGCACTGACCTGATAAAAAGAAATTTACTCATATAGACTGTGGTTCTCCATTTCCTTTTTTATGCTAACAAATGCATCGATAGCTATCTGTATAGCTACAGATCCAGCCCTGCTGCTGCATTTATTCTGAGCCCATTCCCAGGAGATCTGTAAAACACAATTATCTCCAGCTCCACTTAATCACACAATCTGTCCCAAGGTCTAATCCTGCTTTTTTGGTCCTCCTGTTGCCAAGGTCTCTCCCAAGGACTCTGTGCTCTCTCCTCTTTGGTCCTGTATCAACACTTGTCGTTGTGCCTTGTCAGTGACCTTGCTGTGGGACAACCTCATGGCCACTCTTGGTGTTGCAGTACTTTGCCTCGTAAAGCAGATAGTGCGATGCTCTATTTGTGTTTAACTTGCACTAGGACATACATCTGCCCAAGCCTTTCATTTGCCATCCTCCCATGGCTGTTTTCATGCAGATATCATAGAATCATAGAATTTTAGGGGTTAGAATGAACCTTACAAATCATCTAGCCCCAACCCCTCCTGCTGTGGGCAGGGACACCTCCCCACCAGACCAGGTTGCTCAAGGCTTCATCCAACCTGGCTTTGAACACTGCCAGGGTTGGGGCAGCTACTATCTCCCTGGGCAACCTGTGCCAGTGTCCAGGTATCAGCATGTCTCTCCAAACCACGTTCTTTTCCCACCAGTGAGCACCCAGAACTGAGCACTCAGCCCAGCAAGCAGCCCATTCAAGTAGTATCTTTTCAGGCTGTTGAAGAGAGCTGAACACTGAAGAAATGGAGCACGTGATATTTTGTGCTTCAGCTTTGTTATAAATAAGCAGGTGGCTTCTAGTAAACTGGAGAAAAAGGAGGGGCAAGAGAGAGTCTGGAAAATACAGGCTTAGGAGATGTCGTAGCATTGGAGGACTACTAAAATTAAACTCTGCTGTCTAGGTTTCAACTGTGTCCAGTTTGGGTTCAGCTTACACTGAAACCTAGGCTCTAATTTATACCCCTGCAAAAAACATCTATGTCTAGCTTTTTTTCTGGAGGTTGAAAATACAGTTTCAAGTAAAATGCATAAAGAATGCAGCCACAGGTGAGGCAGTACAAAAAGGGATGAGAGACAAACTATCAGTAGTTAGCTGTAGCATAATCCATAATTATTTACTGCAGAATTTTTTACACCCATGTTTGTCTCATGTAGTCTATTTCTGGAGACAGGCTGTTAGACATTGGATAAGCAGGTGTTTTGCCGATGACTCCCACATTATATATTGATCTGTTCTGGGCTCTCTGTTCCTGGCTGGTAACTTTATCAAGGCAGAACTGCCTTAGTAGTTTATGTTTAGGCAGTGCCTAGGAGTACTGGGCTCCTGATGAAACACATAAAATCCTCTACAAGTACAAAACTATGAAAAGCCCCAGACTGAAGGACCCACTTGTTTAACTTCCTCTCCCCTCTCTTGCTCTCCCATGCCATGCCAACCTTGGATAAAACCTAGCAAAAAGCTGTGGTGATCTGTTCTCCTCCCTGCAAGGTGCTAAAGCTGCTTCTCAATCCCCCACCAAACCCCCTGCCTGGGTGGCAGCATCTCTCAGGAAGGCCCTCTCAATTCAACATGTCAGTCTTATAAAATTCCTGTGTCTTCTTTGTCCCCTCTGCTCTCTGGTACTAGACTGATTTTCTCCTTTACCAAGTACCAGCATCAGCTGCTTCTTAGTGACTGTTTGCCACAGCTTTGGACATGATGACAGAAAAGTTAGCATACACCTCTCTTTTGCTGCCTCTTTCCTGGCTCATGCAGGATAAAGCATGAGCCAAAAGGAGCTCTCCTGTGCACTGTACCTCATGTTTTATGCTGTGTCTTTTTGGTGTTTAGGCATTTGGAACAGTACCTGTCTTCATCATTTTCCCATTCAAATTCTGCAAGGAACTAGCACTAATACTTCATATTATGGTTCTGTCTAATCCAAAGAAGTACTTTCTTCATTGGATAGCTCTGACAGTCGTTCTGTATTTTCTTAAAGTGACAGAACTGGGCCTTCGATATCTGTTATCTGATTTACTCAGATGGATTCTCCTTACACCCAATGACTGTAGAAGAGTCCACCAGTTCAGCATTTTGGTTTCTGGAGTCAGATGGTCTGCCCATAGGATTAGGTACAAGGCACAAATTGATTCCTTGCTAGACAGAGCTCAGTCACAGAGATGTCCTTCCTCACACCTCCAATAGGCATGCAAAAAAAAAAAGGATTGTAAATGGATGTCTTAAGAGGCAGAAGGTGGGAATGACCTTGATGAAGGGTGGAGTTCACATATGGGATTATAAGAAAAGTTTAAATCTCCAGATCATTTTTTACACCTTTTAATTTCAGTTATAAAAATTCTCTTTCAGAGAAGAACTCTTTTTGCCTTTTTCCTGTGCATGCTTTTTGCCCAGTCATACCCTTACCTTACAGCAGCTTATTTTATGTGTCACCTTTTGCCTGGCACCAAAATGTCTGAGAATGGTTTAAAAATCATGGAGGGCAATCTTGCAGCAGAGAAATAAAAATGCCTTATTTCCAAGCTCAGTTCTGCATAATATCTATAAGCTGCAGTTACTTATGCTGTCTGAATCAAAAGCATTTATTGCCATTATAAAAAA
The DNA here is from genome assembly GCF_000695815.1 of Acanthisitta chloris. Classification (NCBI taxonomy): domain Eukaryota; kingdom Metazoa; phylum Chordata; class Aves; order Passeriformes; family Acanthisittidae; genus Acanthisitta; species Acanthisitta chloris. Next base: position 13,551 of record NW_008675208.1, read on the forward strand.
TGTGTTTCAGGAATTTCAAATGGGAACTCGTAGCTTGGTGCATGGATTGGTTTCCCACAGATTTGTTAGACATGTGATAAGTAACTTGAGAATAAGAAAATAGCTGTAATCATTTGAAAATGCATTTAACTTTGAAAGATATGGAACCAAAAAGTAAGTATATATTGGTTGCAATGTTCAGCAAGCATGTACCCTATTTCCTACTGGAAAGTGTAACCTGTCTTGAACTTTGCAACCACAGTTCAGAAACAACTTTCTTTGGCTCGTGCAGATAGCTAGGAAATAGGTTTCCTATTCCATTGAAAAGAGGTAAAATCTCTTACCAGGATCTGTTCAGCTGTGTTCATAAATGTTCTAAACATTTCAGCATCAACTTATATTCTTGCTTCAGGTGATCTGCAAAACATTTCCAACTTGTTTCACTTATTGCTGAAAGACTGGTCTGCTCAGGAGACACAAGGTTTGGTTCTTCTTCTGCTTCCTTGGCTTTAAAAGCATGAAATCCTATCGATGAAAGGAAATTATACCTGCTTCACACCAGTTAAAAGCTGCAGTTATTAATGTTATCTTAGCCTTAATAGCACATTCACAATCATGTTTAGGATTAGAACCAAAGAGAAGTCATGCATGTGGCACGCTGGGCTCTTGTTTCAGGAAGCTTCATTGACTAAGGGGTATATGGGGAATCTGAGAACCCAAGTTCCTGGGTTTCAGCTATTAGTACGACTATTAATTAATTTGCACAGATTGTTTGATCTTTATGTGTCTTGGTTTGCAATACCTATAATGTTTTTGCTATCAAGGAGGCGTAACCTGTTAATAGTTGTAGAATGCTTCGAGACCATTGTATGGAAGGTACTGCATGAAAGCTTAAAATTACATACAGCAAGTCTGACTTCAGACTTCCTGTTACTTTTCTGGATGACTTATTTTAATTACAGTGGGTTAAGCAGCTGTAAACATGCAATTGTTGCACATTGAACAAGGTTTTCATTCCTGGGTTCCCATTCACGTGTGTGGTCTTAAGTGAACCAATTCTGTCTCTGCTGATCCTCCCCTGGTTTCTCCCTTGTAATCGATTCCAGCAGTGATGAATTCACCTCTTGAAATTAATAATGTCAAGTTTGTCAATATTTTAAAAGCCAAACTTAATTTTGTTCTCTTGAGCCTTGCCTTTGGCTTGTGAAAGCAGAAGCTTTAAACTCTATTATTTGGGAAGTCTACTGGGATGCCTTGGTGTGGCAGGTGCTATATAAGTTTAGCACTGCATCACTATTAAAGTCCATTAAGAAGGATCTTTCTGGAGCTGTCAGCACACTGCAGATTAAAACCAGAAAAATAAAGGCACACTCAATAAATGCTACTGTAATGGTTCAGATAGCAGCAGAAAGAAGACTCATCTTTGGCTTCTGATCAGTTTACTTCTGGGTTCAATGTAAAGGTCGTTTGGCTTCCTGTATAAGCTCTGAAAAAAAAATAAAATCAATGTGGAGAAGCTTGGATGAGAGCCAGAAGAAATATTGTACTGAATCCAGAATATAGAAATCCTTCACAATTTCTATATTCTGCTCTGCGCAGGCTCTTTATATTCTAGCAAGATCCAAGCTTTACTATCATGTGATTCCAATACTGCTGCAGGGTTGTATGGCATGTGAACAAAATGTCCAACTTTGTTTAGTCATTTAATAACACTTATCAAACCACCCCTACCAAGGTACAAGGCAAGGTGTTTAAAAGGAACCATCAAACACCTGCAAAAGGGCTGGAAACAAAGCACAGGAATAAGCGTTCAGCTTTTAAATTGGTAAAGATTGGCAGCAAGACACCTCCTTAATCTCTGCTATGGCTACTATTTAACTATTTGGGAAAGGGAGGGCAAAGAGAGGTGTAAGAGGTGGTGTAAGAGCAGCTGGCTGTGGAGGGCCCCTGCCCACTCTGTCAGGCACAGAACAGTGCCTCTGGAAAGGGTGATGGAGAGCACCCAGGCACTCACAGGGTTTTGAGGGAACTGTAATGCCCCAGGAAGGGAACTGGGGTGCCACAAGGGAGAGCGCAGCGGATTCTCCTGCTCAAGGCATAATGGGATGCTCAAAGATAGAAATACTGTCAATCTACCCAGAGTATGGGACAAACCAGCCTCCAATCATGGCAATGCCCTTGGTTGAGTCAATGGCATGAACCTCTTGCCCTCCTCTGGTTTCCTGTTTGGTAAGGATACTGAATAAGTCTCTCAGACACAAGTGACAGGAATTGCCAAACAATGTGAATACTATGTTTGACTTGGGGGTGGTCTGGAAACACTGAAAGTTGTATATCAGAAAGGAGATCCCTGACTGGGATGTGAAAAAGAAGGAAAAATAGGTGCTCCTATTAATGCTCCCAGAATACAAGGATAAGGGGATGTTCAATGGAAATAAAAAGCAGCAAATATAATACTGTTAAAAGGAAATACATTTTATATAATGTCTAATTAGCTCATTCCCATAAGATAACATGAAACCTAAGAGATTAGCAGAACTTAAAAAAAGGATTAGACATTTATATGGATAATGTAATTGGGAATGTTCTCATTAAATAGAATACGTATTTTCTTTTGTTATGGAAGGATATAAACTCTCTTGCTTCAGGGCCTAGGCTTAGTTGTTAACTGATAAGAATTGAAAAGAAACTTCCCCTTTTGGCAAGTCATTCCCTCCTTGTCTTCTGCTAGCTTCCCTGTACTTAATCTGAATTGTTTCAATAGTCACTATCACAGCAGGATTATTATTATTATTTGTTTGGTATGGCATGGCAATTCTGTTTCTTCATAATCAGATGTCTCACTGCGACAAATCACAAAAATCTCAGCAGTCTGAAACAAAATCCCCTTTTTTCTTCTGCCAGCTCCATAAGGGGGTTGACCTTGAGTGCCATTAGGCACCACCAGATCAGCACTAACAAATCTCCCTTAGCTGTCCTAACAGCAATATCCTCCAGCTCTCATTCAGAGTTTACATAAAATGTTATAGAGAAGTGGCAAGACACCACAAATCCCCCAGCCTTCACCAAATGGGTTGTCAAGCATTGGAACAGGCTGCCCAGGGAAGTGATGGAGTGATGATTATCCCTGAATTTATTTTCAATATGCGTAGATGTGTCATTTGGGGTCATGATTTCCTGGTGGACTTGTCAGTGTTGGGTTAATGATTGGACTTGATGGTCCTAGACATATTTTCCAACCTAAACAATTCTATGATTCTGTGTCCTTCTCCCACACATGTGAATGGGATTGTCTCATGCATGCTGCAGGCTGTCAGAGGCTGGAACTAACCCCAGTCACAATCAGAGGAAAAAATAGTTCAAAACTCTTCCTTTCACTTCCAGGCAAGATAAGAAGGATGCTGCTAGTAGCCTATCCTTCCCATTAAAAAGCATTTGTAGGCCTTATCTAACCTGGCTAAAATTCAATTGTCTTGCATTTTGATTACTGACATACCCTTCTCTTTGGTCTTGCCAAGTGTATTTTCAGTCTGTGCACATCCCTGAAAAATAGTGCTATAAAGATCATCGTCCTAATCCATCAGTTTGAGGATTGTACAGATCTTTGCTCCTCTCTACTACATTCCTCTTCTTTACTCCATCAAACACAAGCCATTTATCTTTCCTGTCAAGCCCCTTCCCACCCTGCCAAAGAGCTCTCCTTTGCTATGACAATGTCGTCTCCCTTCTTATCATTCTGTCAGTCTGTATTTCTCACTTGTTAGGATTTTTCTAGAAACAATTTCTGTGCTTTTTCGTTGCTGTTATTGGGAGGAGTGCTGATAAGGAGCAGCAAAATACCCTCATTATCTTTCCAAATCTCTGTTGAAAACCCTCCTCTACTATGCTGCCTATGAAGAGTTTGCCAGTGGTTTGGTCACTCCCCATTGTACTGACAAACAGGAATCAAACCACCCTACCCACTGCCCTGTCTGCGCAGATGCATCTGCTGCCCTTGAGATACACCTGGAAGGTAGGGATGTACCTTTGGTTCTGCAAAGTGTCTTTACAACAGCTTCTCCATCATTGTCTGGGATTTCTAAGGGCCACTACAACACTGATATTCCTCATTCCTTTTCCATCAAGGTACACTTGTACAGTTTAGCTGAGTCCTGATGTTTTCATGCTAGTGAAACACCCAAGTTAGCAACTGCTTTCTGTAGGAGTTATATGTGTATGATCATGCTCTCCAGCTGAGGTCTTTTCTGAAGATGAATACAGTGAAAAGTGGGCTCCAGAGAAGGAGTGTTCAGTTTAGTTCTGTGCTTGGCAGTGTTGCTTTTCCCTCATGGAATAATGATGCCTGCAAATCCTCTGTTTCAAGAGGATGTCTTTTGTGTACTAAATGCTGCCATTATTTATAAAGCACTTTTGTTGAATGTCCTTACAGTCAGTCCTGCAGGACAGTTTCAATCAAATTGTGTTCAATTTATTCCAGCTGAATAACTGTGAAATGTAAATAAAATTAAATTAATGGTGTTGTATTTGTATCCTGTTACAAATGTAATAAGCTTGAAGTAATGCTGACTGTAAAATCAGATGAAGACAATAGAGTAAAAATCAACCCTTAGAAAACAGTGCAAATTTGATATCTGGCTTGCAAGAGTAATCAGGGGTACATGTAATCCAGAGGGGATTTTTAATCATATTTGTTCATACTGCTTCTCCACTTCATTGTAATAAAAGGCAAGAAATACTCAGTCTCCTACAGTGGTTATGTTTGCTTTGACAAACATGCAGAATACCTTGTGTCTGTTCCTAGCTCACTGTTTTGGGACTTGCAGTGATACTGTTACTAAGAATTATCTTACATTTATAAAACACCTTTAATCCCAAAGCACATTATAAATTAGAATCGAGGCCCAAAGTGCTTACATAGCACTGTCAAAATATGTGTGTTTTCCTCCAATTTTTCAGTGAGACTCCAGATTTGGTCCGACAAATTGTAAACATTGATATATACGTGGCAGAATATCTTATCTATTGAATACCTACCTAGAAAGTTTGCTTCCCAGAAGGTCTAAGATTCCTGTCAGGTAGATATTTATATAATTCCTGGTGCAAACATTACCCAAAACTACTGGGAAAAGCCCAGGTTTCACCAAGAGTGCTGTAAAATGTATTGCAGGCATACTAACCAGGCACAGCCTCAGGATGTGAAGGTCTTATCTAAAGCATTAGAGACAGGAAGATACATGGAGTGCAGTTAAGCAACTGGGAATAGCTAGTTGAATTGGCCCTGTTGGGACTCAAGCCCCTGGCTCTGGGGAGCTCAGGTATTTTGAACAGTGCTGTCTGCTCAGCCACAAGCTGCTTTGCTTTGAGCTGCCAGCCCAGGGAGTAGTTCAGAGCCCACACAGTCTCTCACATACTGGTTCTGCTTATTTTACAGGAGCATCAAGGGCTTCGTGGTGTGCAGAGAGGAGATTCAACAGATTCAGGGAAATGTTGCAAAACTATCTGGGGCAGCAGAAGCAGAAGTAAGGATAAAGTGGGACTCAGCTGACAGCTCACTCCCATCCCATCCTGAGGCATGCAAACTGCACTGGGGGGGCCGATCAACCTCCTTAGAGCCATTCCTTTCTTCCACTCCTGTTGATTTGTTTCTAAAGACCCTAAAGCACAGTGCAATAGAGTTGTTCCTACAGTAAACAATGCTCCAAACCTTGGTGGATCTCAGATCTTCACTGGGTATGGCAATAGCCACTTCTGTGTATGAGGCAAATTCTCTTTGGTCAGGCAATCCATATCAAGTTACCAGAGGCTAAGTGAGGTTGACAGTGACCAATGAACTCTTCTGATCTGTTAACAACGTTCAGGTATTAAGGACATCTGGTTACCAAGACCTGTGTGACTTCAAAGTTCTTGAAGCCTCTGAAAGTCTGGACAGATTGTCTATGAATCCTGGTGTTTAAAGTGATACAGAAAATACTAAATCAGGGTCAGTGCTGACAGACTTAAAAACCCTGATGCCTTAATATTCCCTCACTTTAAAAGGTTGCCTAGAAATCTTTCCAAGTTCATTTGGAATCAAGTAAAATTCATGAAGCTGCAGTCATACCTTTCTTTCTGTTTCATTTCTGCTTCATACATTCCTTTCATAACTACCAAGCACAGTTATGTGGTCTCAACAAGAGAGGGAAAGGTGTGCAGTGTGGTAAGGGATGCGTCTTGGTGGAAGGTGCTGGGATTATGCCAAGGCCACGTTCAGCCTAAAGGGTACCAGCCCAAAGTGTTGAACTAAAATATTCTTAATATTTCATCCAAGAACCATGGAGGTCTTTCAGTAGTCTTTTATTTTTAATTAAACAAACAAGCAGTCAGTGGGTTAAATACATTCTTAAGAGGAAGGAGCTCTAACATTCCTTCTGATCATCCTTTCTTTTGTGGCTCTCTCATATATGTGGCTCACATGCTTTCCTCGGTTATTCACAGCCACATGACAAACGCTACCTAATGGCCAGCTTATTCTATTTGTGCTTTTGTACTACCCTCTTCTTACAAACCTGAAACACTTTGAACTCACACAGTGAACTCCAGCAAGCCAATGTTCACTTTTGATAGACTGAATCTATTTAAAAAGTGGCTTGTACAAAAATCTTCGGATGAGCTATGGTGTGTTAAGTTTTGTGCGGGCACATCTATACTTTGAACTTTTCTGCCTAGCCTCTTGCTGATGTCCCATATGATATGGCTTCATGCCAGGGCTGATTCATCTGCTTATCTGTAGGCTCTCACTGGATCAAGGGCCAAACTAATGGGATTCAGCTAATGGTGCATATGCCCAAAAGTAGCCTGTGAATAGATATTCTCAAAATCTCATATACTACCTCATGCCTCACAATCTCCTTGCCCAGCATACATGAGAGATCATCCAGAATTTGTAGGTCATCATACACCCAGGGAAAGCAGGCTGTTCAGATGTGTCTGGAGTGACCTGGAGATACAGTGCTATATGCTAAAATGGTGGAGAAGGATGTGTTTGGGATACAGCTCATTGCAACAAATAAGGAATAAAACTGCCAAAAATGGTCAAAAAAACTATGATACTGTAAACAAGGTCTCTGGCAATGTTCCATGTACCTGTTTCTTTTCCAAGGCTTTGGGTCTGATACTTGATGAAGAAGCTGTGACCTGTGCTGGTGGCAAAGAGGGGACTTGTCCTAACTTAGCTAGGGCTATGAGAATGGAAAATTCCTGTAAATCCAGGATCTGTGAAAAAAACCCACAGGACAAAACCAGACAAGGATGCTCCCTAAATACAGCATAAACTTGCACAGCTGCAGAAAGAGGGTTCTCAAGATGGTGGTGGTAGACTTTGTGTTCAGGTGTATCTTGGGGTTATGGAGAGAGGGATGGGGGAAAGCACACAAATGTGTTCTGCAATCCCTGCCTTAGATGCTCGTTTAGGCCAACAAGAATTAGACAGTTTCTCCAATCTGTTTGACTTGTAACTTGCATTCCGAGTCTAAATCTGCTGAAAGCAGCATCCATACCAGGGAAGTTTTGTTTGGGGATGATTATTCCCCTAAAATTTGCATCACAATTGCACACCATCACTCAAAATCCCCATTCTCCTGGCATTTTGCATTTTCATACTATCCATGCCATTCACTGCAGGACATGCTTCCACCTCAGTAATACTAATGGCAGTACAGCACTTTCAGATGGATAAATGCTTAATAGGGGCATCCAAGTCTACTGGATACTTCAGCTAGGAAGAGCTTGGACAATAAACAAGCACTTTGCTATTTGATGGACACTGTCAACTTTCAGCTCCCATAGAATTTTATGAGGTACATTTCCCAAAACAAGATGTGTGGAAATGGAAGGAGAGGAAATACCCCTTGGCTGGTCACAGTCACAGTCACACTCTTGGCATGACAGTTTAGTTCTAATTTATTGCAGGACCTGGCCTGGCATTGTGCTTTGAATGTGTCCCCTAGTGAAACAAGGGAGAACAGCAAGCAAAGGCAGCGCTGCAGCTCCTCGCCAAGAGTGCAGAACCGAGCAGGTCCAGGAAGGTTGTTGGTGAAGCAATGCTACATCTGTGAGAGGACTGTTCTGCTACATGAAGTGACCACATCTCCCTTCTCTGTCCTCTGCTTTTCAAATAGCTCCCTTCTCTGCCCTTCAGGGCTTTTTTTAATACAAATATTTGAAATTGAAACACTGTGATTGCAATGCTTTTCTTGTTTTTCCAATACCAATAAGTCATGTTTGCTGTGAAAAGTAACTGTTTACACGACAATATTCACTATAGGAGGAGAACATTTTCACTACCTTAGGATACATAAAAGCAGTGCAAGAATTATAAGTTGTACATTGCAAATTTTCATACATTTTTTTCCCCATTATATTAGTTATTTTAGGTATTAGGTCTGTCTGAGTATTGATTCTGTTTCTTTTTGATGTGTCATGGAGAAAGCTGTAAATGTAAATGCAGAACTAGGGACATGGTTTAGCGGTGGACTTGACAGTGCTAGGTTAACAGTTGGGCTTGGTGATCTTAAATGTATTTTCCAACCTAAAAAATGCCTTTATTCTATGACTCATGGCAGAGTGAACTCCTCCAGCCTATCTCAACACCCAGGCAGGGCTGACTTCATTCTCTTATGATTCTTACTCTTCCAGCTCTTTAGTACCTGGATTTTTCCTGCCTAACCTCCCAACGCCTCTCATCTGTGCCACCTTTCCAAGTTTTTAGGGCTCCTTTGCAAAGTAGCAGTGTGGGAAGCATTTGATTGTCACTACACCTTCCCCTGCCTGGGGTAAAGACTTGGGAATGGCATTCCAAAATTTTAATTTTGGAAATATTCTAATGGCTGTGGCCAAGATCCCAGCTGACATGCCAGCCAGCTTCGGTTCCGCAGCCTGTCTTGCTGCCATATCACAGTCTCCAAGAAGGGGGAGAGTATCAATTGCAGATTTCCAGACTGGCCTCCTAAGTAAGAAACAAAAGGGAAGAGATCAAGCGTTTCACATCATCTTGATGGTTTTGTGGAGGATGAACAAAGGAAAAAAATGAGAAGCAGAGGGGAGATCTCTATGCAAAAACACAAGACAGTTTTTTACTTGAAGGGGGATGTGTGTGGGAGACAGAAATGAGGAGCAGAAACTGAAAAGTAACAACAGCAACAAAGAAAAAAACCTGCAGATGGGGCTCCTGGAGTGGAGATAGAAGCAGAGAGCTGGTGGAGGATGTGCTTGTGGCTCATTCCTGCACAGTATGTCAACCCCAGCCAGTCATGTTTTGGAAACCAGAGGGACAAGTTATTATTACGGACAGCAGTGCACAACACAAAGGCACAACACAAGCCAGAAGCTCTTTCCTTCCTACTGCAAAATCTAGGGCAACCAAACCAGCAGATGCTCCCCCAGTTGTAGTCAGGCAAGGACATCAGACAGAATTGCCACATCTGCTCCCAGCTGGGAGCATTGCAGCCTTCCTGAGTGTACCCAGCAGCATTTCCACTGCTTTACGGTATGGGTCTCATTGACGGTATTTCACAGATTGTTCTGTGGATGAGTCTGCACCTTGCTTGATGGAAAATTTTCCTGGAATTGGTCTGGTGGGAGATTTTGCTACTTGCATTATTTGATTTTCAGTAAAGGCTATTTTTGACAAAAATGTTACCATTTAATATATTTATATGCTATCTCATAAACATCATAAAATGCCTTTTTGACAAATCTAATAAACATAACAAAATGTCCTTTCAATAAAATCACTGAAATCATGCCAGGCTACATAATAAACTTGCATTTTAGCATGGTTAGCGCCTGAGTTTAAAGAAGAGATGCAGAACCACCTGTACCTTTGAGCCATGATTTTTTGAAGTTTGCTGACCTTAGCATGTCCAGAGACCCTGTGTTTCACCTTTCTGCCACCTAGTGAGGGTCAGGACTAGATTTAGCTGTGGGGCAAAAAATACAGTAAGTTCACATTTCACAGGAGCAGATATTGCTCAGTAGTCTCCAGCCTTGTCATACCTTCGTCATCCTTCCAGATATATACATCATATGTATTCCATGTTAACTCTAGGTAGAATGGAGCAGAAGTGCCCAGAAAAAAGTTTCATGATCTGGAGAAGCTGATGGACAGATTGTTTTCTTAGAACAAGAAAAAGTCACAACACTCTTGTTGTCAATGTGTTGTTGGGAGCAAGAAGAGCTACATTTCTCAGAATGTGTATATACCATACCAGGTAGTTACCAGACAGTAGTAGTTAGGAGTGGTGAACTTGCAGTATAATGATGTAGTGACATCTATGGCCACAAGCAGAAAAGGAAAAAAACTGTCTGGGATACAAGTTCAGAATTGTGGAGCTCCTATTTTGCAAGACTTGCTACGGCCTCATGGTGCTGTGGGGACATTGGGGAGAAAGCTGGAAGAGTGGACATGGTGTGCTTGGAGCAGTTACACTGACAAGGGTTGTGAGCAAAGAATAAGGTGCAAAAAAACCCCCAGCAACCCTACTTCCTAAACTAAAACTATGTGGCTGCAGGGCATCAAAGTGCACTGCTTTCTCCCATTATCATCATCTGGTCCTTCATAATTAAAGACAAGTCCTTTCAGAAAGGACCCACTTATCTGATTTAACTAAAACCAGAGCAGAAGCGTTAGATACATCGACATTCTGCTCCACACTGCTGGGTACTGCAAACAACCCAAATGCAAGAAACACATGCCAGGAGTAAACCCATTGCAGGAAAGGACCCAAGTCAGGACAGTGCTCTGCTCCTCTCCCTGCTCTCATCTCTACTCCCCAGCACCAGAATCAAAATTCAGAGCAGCTACCTAGGGCTACAGCACATGACCCCAAGTGAAGGCACTGCCTTGCTGCCGTGCCTGACCCAAAGCAGGTTGCATTGCCACACTGCAGAAAATACTGCTGAAGGAGTGCTATGTTGCGAGGAAAGCTGTCAGAAGCTTCTGCCAGATTGCTTCAGGAGACAGAGACTGTCAGTTGTGCATTTCCTTATATGTGCTGCTTATACACACACCTTTCCTGAGACCTTGTATGCATGCCTTTCCTTCTTCCTTCACCTATCCATTGGGAAGGGACTGCAAGATACCCATACTTATCTCACTTTCTGCTGCCTGCTTGTGAGTCAGGCATCCCATTTTCTCAATTTGCTATCACTCCATTCTCCCTCTTATCCAAGAAGTGGAGGTAGGTGATAGAGAAATGGGAAAATGGGGAGAGATGAACATTGCCAGAAGAACCAGGCAGTGGGAGCACAGTTCAAAGGGGCATGGGCAGTGCTCCGGTGAGTGCTCCCACTTTTCCCCACTTTGTTCATACATGAATTTTATGGCCTAATTCTTAAGCTGGAGTGTCGTTGGCAACTTCCATAGTTTCCCAGAGAAACAGAAGACTATCACTCTGACACTGCTACAGAGGCAGGATATAGAATCCTGAGGCTGAAGGATGCGGTCTTCTCTGTGTAATGCAAGCACTTGTCTGGGCCCTATTTCCCCCTGCAGATACTCTGCCCACCATGATGTGACTAAGAGAGGTTTGGCAGTGGCATCCCAGAGCCCTGCTGTTAGTAGCACTGCGCTGTTCATTGCAAGGAAGTGTTATTCCCATTTTCTTCAACCGGCCTGATGAACTTGGTGTAGCAAATCAACGGTAAGATGAGCGTCACCCCTGCGCTTGCTGAGCTGTGCTCTCCCCTAATGAAAGCAGTGAGTCTCCTCTAACTTGTGTCTTCCCTAAGTATTATCGTGGTGTTAGTTGCCTTCCACAAATACTTGCAGAATGGTCATAGAAATAACTTGAAGTTATCTCTTGCTCTGACAGATGAACTGCCAAGTGTGAAATGTCTCTCCACTGGTGGTGTTTATTAAGATCCTTCTGGAAATGGTATGCATCTTCCAGTGGTCTCTAGTCTGGCAGCTGATAGCTGAACATAAATGTGAACTCATGCTTGCAGAGCTGAAGATAAACAGCAGGAAACAACAAAGTACATCTTGGTCCCACAAATGAAGTGACATTCTTCAGCATTCTTTTGTGCTTTCTCCAATTTCATGGAATGTATTTAATTACTTTCCATTATAAATGAGACTTGAATTAGACAAATGTGCTCAGAAATCTTGCCTTCATTGCACAGCTATATTAGCTTTATGATGTCACAAATGTCAGAATAAAACATTTATATACTTCTCTTTATTGGCTAAAATTTGTCTGTGGTTGTAAATCCATGGAATTCAATTAGATTGCACTAGATAGCAACTTAATCCTGTTTGTTTAGGTTCAAAGGTGAAAAGATTTACTAATGGCTCTAATTCCCTTATTTCCAGAGTTAGTTATCAAATCCACTTAAAGGATATTCTGCCTTCAGTGTCATGAAAGCTATTACCAAAAGTGGAGGTAAAGGAGAGACAGATCCTACATGGAAGATTTTCCTCTCTGTGTTAGATATTCACAGCATAATCTGAGAATGCAACATGATGAAAATGCTCAGCTTTTGCCTGGCCTCCATCTTGACCTAGATTCTCTCTCAGGCTGGGTGTCTGCATATGCTTCAATCAAATTCATATTTGATAGGTCAGGCTATTTATCCATTGTTTTAAGATTTACAACCTACCTTATGCCTCACAGTATAGCACAGGCAATGAGATTTGTTTGATTTTCACCTGCAAACTGTGGCTCTTCTCTGACAGCCTTTCACATTCATTCACAACTTCAGTTGGATGTGTTTGCTGGGTGATCAGTGGGTCATGTGGCTGTCCAGAGCTTCAGACTGAGCTGTGTAGGCTCCAAGAAAGGGCTCTGCAGTAGTGGGAATCAGAACAGGCTGCAAGTGCTGGTTATGAAAATATCATTAATTCATAAGCTTATCTGCAGCAAAAGAGAGTCAAAGCATTCTACCAAAACCTATAAACAGGTTCCCTTGTTGGCTCCTTTAGGATGAAAGGTACTACAGAAATGTAAGATGTTATTGCAATTGACTGCATTGATATGGCTCAGTACCATGTGGGGAGGCATTGTTTAGAATGACAATGCAGGTTTGCCTTAACCTGGTAAAATCATACCAATTCTGGAGCTTTTATGGGGAGTTTGGGGAGGTGATGAGTATTGCTGACTCTAGCCATCTGTAGTTTCCCTTCTCCAAGTGAAATGGACACAAAGTATATGATTATATCAATGTAAGTGTGCAGTATAACAGCTGAATATGTTAAAATAGTCTATACTACTGTAAAACTGCTGAAGTTTCAATGAATTCCATGGATCTATTCCAGATTTACTGCCTCTAGGAAAAGAATCTGTCCTAATTGTTATTCACTGACTCATAGGGTCAAAAGTCCTCTTTGTCCATGGGAATCTGCATTTATAGGTATAGCTGTGCTACTAAGCTAACTATACAGGCATTAACACTGCATCTCTGGTATAACTGTGAGAGATGAGCATCATTAAGCCAGAGTGCTTGGAAACACTGGTTCTGGAAGATGTCATTTTAATATGCTGCATCCCTTGGCCAATTATGTCTCTTTTGACCTAGATCTCATATGTCCAGAAAAACACTTCTTCAGAGTTCAGATTGGATCTGCTTTCCCCCACAGCCAGTCTTTAATTGAGCAAAGTTTCCTGAGCTCATTTCAATGAATATTGAGTGGACATGTCAGTGAGTTTGTTTCCGAGCCCTCAGAGATCTCATTTGCTCTGGTATCTGTAATCTTCATCAATTTTACTTTGTCTAGCCTGGAACATATTTGGACCCACCCTTTCAACCATTTGTACATAAATGGAGGGTAATGGCTGAAGAATGAACAAAATTCCAGGTATAACATTTCATAATCTATTTATCCATTTCCTATTTACATGACCTTATTTAATCATGATTCAGCTCTTTATCCAGTAGGTGCCTGAGGAAAGACTGAGTTAAAACTGAGCTAGCACCTCAGAAATTTGGGCAGCACTAAATATTTTGTTTGTTCCTTTACATATAACACTGCTATATACATGTAGTGCTGACACCAAGGGAAAATTGAAAAACTGACATGGAGAGATTGGAGTAATGTGGCAGTCAGGGTCCTTGGTGACTTCCAACACTGGTATGGACTCCAGACCAATTCCAGAAAAACATCTCCTTTATTAGTCTGCTATTGTGTTACTGCTGATTATTATTCTTTAGTTCTTTTCAGGCAAAAATGAAGATGAAAAAGGAGAATAATAAAATAGGAAGGTAAATGTGGCCACAGTGAAACATAAACTGTCTTTTTCAGCACCTTCATACCTGTGCCTGGAATAGCCAGCCTTTCTAGGTTTTTCTCCCAGGCTGCACAATTTCTACACTTCTTCATGCCCGCACGTCCAAGGGAAGTGTTTCACATAAGAAAGGAGTTTCTCAAAATGAACAAGGAAGCCCCAGGAGGTTTTTTAATTCAAACACCCAAAAGTGTAACTGTGCCCTAAAAGAATGAAACAAACTTTGGAAGTTTCTGAACACTCAGTTGCTTTCTCACCAGGTGCCTTGGACTGGGAAAGACTTTCTTCCATGTACCCTTTTTCCTTCCATCTGAAGAAGAAACCTACAGGAGCCTGCAAAGCACTCAGATCACTAACTAGGTGGATCTGTGCATTTTCATTCTGTAATAGTTTCCTGCTTTGTTGTTTCTTTACTCCTTGCTCATAGGGTGATGTCAAAAATGTCATTCCTTATGAAAGCTAGGAGGAAAGGACAATGTCAGTGTGTGATGTGTAAGGAACAGTGACAGGGAGAGGGGTCATAGATACAAGTCTAGTGTCACTAATAATACATTGGGAAGCATAATGGGAGGTCTCTGGAGAGAAAGGCAGCACATAAGGGGTTCTGGACAGGTGGAATTCAGTCCTCCTTTGGGGTGGCATTTGGCCCAGTATGTCCTGATGTTTCACCTTCTTTCATATATTAGATGAAACATTTAACCTTGAAATGACAGAGCTGCTGTGGCTGCTTTTTCATGGTCCTACCTAATAAATTTGGACTTGGGCGGGTCAGCTTGAAGTCTCTGGCTCTGTCTTAGTCTTGCAGGGATGTTGGCTTTATTGTCAAAGGAATTTCTTCAGCTAAGGCACAGACTGGAGAAAATCAGTAGTAAATCTGATAGTATAAATTTTAAACTATTCTGGTTGCTGACTCAATTTTACCTTAAGCTCTCATCCTCTCAGCCACCTATGACTTCACAGGGAGTGATGATTGTGAGAACTGCACATGAGATATGCATTTCATGTAACAATTAGACATTTGAGGGTAGGGTAATTGTGAAACAGAAGAAATTCCAGTATGACCCTTGCCAGCCACACCCATTTCCTACCCATCACACAGGAACAGATGCTGGAAGGAACACAAAGATGGTAGAAAAATGTCTTTTGTCTCCTTTTCTTGGGACGATGCTCCAAGAGTCCAGTCACTCAGTTGTTGTCTAAGCACTATACAAAAATTGGTAACTAATTTGTATTCTATGCTATTCTGATAAAGCAAACAAGTAATTTTGTTTATACACTGAAGGCTCTT
>NW_008675208.1:29110-33306 GCF_000695815.1 Acanthisitta chloris
GCCAAGATCATCCAATGTTCTTTAAATTAGAGCAAAAATATGGATGTCACACTTGTGACTGAATTGGCGTGTGAAATTCATGATCGTGTTTATGTCAGTGGGATTCCATTAAAGTACTGGCTTTATTTTTACACTGCGTCAGGTCTCACACAGTATGGGACTCTGGCACACAGTTGTAAAGACAGTCAGGTTGGCGTGGGATCCTTTGCTGCAATGGCAGTGGGACTCCTGCAGGTCAGCCAGCCTGATCCATGGCCTTGCACCTCCTTGAACAAGCTGATACTGAACAGCTCTGCTCCACTGCAGTATTGTTGCTTTCCTGGTTACCACTTTTTCCCTCTCCAGTACTCTTGCCTTCCACCACTATTTCTAGTTCACTGTGCACACCCCCAGCAGGGCTCTGCCCTGACCCAAAGCTCCTTCTTGAGAGCTTCCTGGCATATTTCCTGGAATACTATGGGACTCTGGGAGTGAAAAATGCCTATTGCATAGAGCTGAAAAGACAGAGGGCGGTGTTCAGCCTCTTCCTTGCTACACCAAACTCGGCTCCACCAGGCACAACTGTGTTTAAGGTCTTTCACTTTGTTCAGTGAGAACCAAGCTTCAGCAATTGTATGCCATTGAAATCAATGTCAGGCACTCAAAGGCAGCTCTAACATTTGGCTTCTGAGCAGGAACTCCCCAATTTACAAGGGGAAGGCACTGGGCAGCATCCAGCTTTGAGCTCTGTTTGCTGCTCAACAAACAAACATGGGTTTATTTAGCTTTCAGTAGCCTTGGAGCTAGACGCTTATCGCCAGATGCAGCTCCCATTACGTTGTGCTAGCCTTGGAGAAGGCTCTCAACAAATCATGAAGTTCTTGTTTGTGAGGCTTCTGCTGGCTTTATATCTCTGTGCTGTGCTCAGAGATACTGCATGGGAGGAATAACAACTGCTCTGACAGCATTTGCTGGGGTCTCTTTGATGGGTGAGCAGGTAAATTGGTGCTCTCAGTGGGCTGACCGGCGTTTCTCTGAGTGAATCTATGGAAAGGGCCAAGGGTAGTAAAAGAGCAGGGTGAAGGTTTGTATTTTGGCCACAGGAACAAAACACAGGTTTTGCTGCTTCTTGTAGCAACGCTCACCTTTGGGGGTCACAGTGTCATTCCTTGTTTCTTCACATGGCTCCCCCATTGGTTAGAAGGTCACTCCCTCAAGCCCCACTAGTAGGTGAAAACAGCAAAGATTAATTTTCACATGCCCAGTGTTCAGCACAACTGCTGCCTCCTCTGGGGCAGAGTGACTGTCACACACCAGTATTGCTGGCTGAAAGCCTTTTATGGTACTGATCCTTGCAATATCCCAGGCTTGCTTCCTTCAAGCTTAATTTGACTGTGTGTCAGTGCCAGACACAGCCTCAGCTTTTAAAGTCAGTCTTTGTCAGAGAGGGCTCTGGCGTGAGGAACTCACCCCACTGCCACTTCTCTGCTAAAATCCATCTAAACCACATTTTGTCACAGCATGCTTTGAAACAAACCCATTGTAACTACATATTTATTCCTTTCTGACATCTCCATGGCTTTTCCTCTCAGGAACTCAGCATGTTTTGTTTGAATTATAAGATGTTCTTAATACTGTGTTTGTGTTGTGTTCTGAAGTATTTCTATTGGATGTTCTGCAGTGCCCCAAGTGTTCTGGCTGCAAAGTGCTGTAAGGACAACTGGATTATTACTTTGCTTAGGTAAACACCATAAAATAGATTTAGAATCATATAATCATTTAGATTGGAAAAGACTTTAAGATCATTTAATCCAGCCATTAATCCAGCACTGCTAAGTCCACCCCTAAAGCATGTCCCTCAGTGCCTCATCTACACGTCTTTTAGATGGCGACTCCAACACATCTCTGGATAGCCTGTTCCAGGACTTGACAACTTTTTTGGTAAAGAAATTTTTCTCATATCCAATGTAAACCTCCCCATGTGCAACTTGAGGCTGTTTCTTCTCATCATATCACTTGTTACCAGGGAGAAGAGACCAATACCCACCTTACTACAACCTCCTTTCAAGTAGTTGTAGAGAGCAATAAGGTCTCCCCTGAGGCTTCTTTTCTCCAGGCTAAACAACCCCAGCTCCCTCAGCTGCTCCTCATAAGACTTGTGCTCCAGACCCTTCACCAGCTTCTTTGCCCTTTGGACACACTCCAGCACCTCAAAGCCTTTCATGTAATGAGGGGCCAAAAACTGAGCACAGGATTTGAGGTGCAGCCTCACCAGTGTTGAGTTTAGTGGTATTGGCAAATTCATTGGAGCAAGCCCTGAATATATATACAAACACTCATGCCAGAGTTCACATAAATAATCAGCAAGTAAATACACTCTCATACATATACCACAAAATTGTATCATGCACTTGAACCTCCAGCAGATGTCAAGGAATCATCCTGAAAAGATCACCACAAATTTCTCTGCCTTTGAGGATCTGAGGTTAAGTTTGAATGTACATCTGAGTTCATTCATTCATTGCATCTCCTGATTTCTATAACAGGTTTTCTTTTCTCATTTCTAGCTTCCATAGCCTGTATTCACAACAACAGGCATGTGGAAAATTCTGTTATGCCAAGTGAATTTTCCATCCTTGTGAGAGAAAGTCTGGGGAGAAATGTTCATTAGCTTGTAACAGCTATAAATCAGAGGGCAAACCAAATAATGTTGTAAAGCACCTTGGACACTATTTAATTTACTTGCTTCCTCCTGAATATCTATCCTTGTGAGGCAGGAAAAGCAAATAGCAGGCAAGTCGCAGTGGGTCATGTGGGTGGATGCACAAAGAGAGACACCAAAAGTATGTTCCTTCCATAGGCAGACTCACTGGAGAAAATTCAAGACTCCTTTACTGTAGTGGTGGTTGCTCATGTAATTCCAAAGATGCTGGCACAGAAGAAGACAGGTGCCTAAAGCCTTTGCCTTTCCACAAGCTGATGATGGCAGAAGCTTTTTAGCTCAGTGGGGGCATGGAAAAGGGGGGAAGAAAGCCAGGTTTTAATTCAACTTCATTTCTTTGCTCCTGGCCCCTTTCTTTTTAGATAGATTTTTTTTCCAGAGGTATAATATTTGGCCTATTTTCTCTGAAATCCTTGAGCTGTTTCTCTCTCCAATTTGACTAAGAATGAAAGCACAGATTTGAGGTGATCAATAGCAAAAGGAACATGGTTTATCTTAGGTTACTAGGCCTTGCTCTTTGATTTTTTGCCTTGTCTTGATTATTGCAGAAATTCAATAGGAAATACAGATACCTTCAAAGAAGCTTGGCATTGTCCTTTACTGAATTTTCTGGGACCCTGGACAGCAGGAAAGGAGAAAATCCTGTGCTCTCCCCTTGTTCCGAAGAATGGGTGTTGGACAAGAAATACGAAAGTTTCATTATTGTGTCTTGGCTAAGGGTCTCTTGTTTACCAAATTATTAAAGTTGAACTGAAAGAACTGTAAAGTATCTTAATTGCCATATATAGAGAATGAAGTTGTATTATTACCATCTCCTCACAAGAAACAGATCACCCCCATCGTTTGGGGCTCTTGGCTAAGCACATTCAGAATCCTCTTCATTCTTCTATACTGTGTGTCCTGCCTTAATTGGCACAGTTGTCCTCTATTTACAGGACCCAGCTCTGCTTAGACATGCTTGGAAGTGCAAGTCCAGCACCTTTGTTTTTGTAAACCCAGATCCACAGCTGGATTTCCCTAGCTAGCCTCTGGCAGACCTCTGATCTCATCTGGGACACTTCATTCCACATTGGAGAATTTTCTTCAGTCTCTCATTAAACAGTGTGTCTAACTTTCCTAGGAGGTTAATCTTGGAGCTTATGCCTTATCGCTCTTTTTGTGACCCTGTTTTAGTCACATTTGGCCACACAGCGAGATTTCCCTGTGCTCTACTGCTCTGCAACACTCCACCTAGGGCGATATAAAAGAATGAGGACTGGCTCTCAGAGAGAGCTCTTGTCCAGTTTTTGGTTGCTGTAATGGCTTCAGTTTTGGATGTCAGCAATGCTAGAAGTTAAGTGAATCAGCATCCCAAATTTTTCACCATAAGATGCATAGAGACAGCCATCCATACCCAATCCAAATGATAATTTTCTTTCATAATTTATTTTCTTTGCACATTTTTAGCTCTTGTTATCCTCACTAGAAGTCCCTGTGGAGCCACATCTCTCTTTCC
>NW_008675208.1:33329-51413 GCF_000695815.1 Acanthisitta chloris
GCACCCCTCTCCAAACATCCTTTTGTAGCTCAGCACCTGTAGGCTGGTGCCTCGGATTCATCAGCAAATAGGTAGTAGGGCTAAAAATGACCCCAAGGAAGATCTGAACTAAACCTTTCAAAGCTCTCAGATCACAGTGCTTTAATTAGCTAACAGACAGCTAAGCACTCTGGACCCTTGCAACGTCACCCTGCAGCTAGCTGCTCCCGTGGGCTGAGAGTCTGACACTAGCAGAAACTTCAGAGATCTTAATCTCTTATCTCTCTTGCACACTTTCCCATCAGTTTTGAATGTGATGTTTGGTAATGCAGCAACAGTACAGCATAAAATTAAAAAAAAAGTAAAAGCGGAGAAAAAAACCCTCTCAGACTCTGGAGAAGAATAGCTCCTGCCATTTCCCTTTTGTATCCGCTGCTGAGGTATTTGAAAAGAGCAGGAGATAAGTAACCTCATGACTACTACAGATTAGCAGGCTCTGAGGTGCTGAACACAGATTGCTGCTGCTGGGAGTATAATGGCTATTGAAATTCACATTTATACAGACATTTCCATGGTGGCACTGCAAAGAGCAGGGTGTACAGAAGGCTACAGACCATAAATGCTGAGACCAAGCTAAATAAGGCAAGGAACAAAATCCCTGTCACTGGGAAGCAGCAGGGCATTGATCAGTTCCTGCCATGTAGGAGACCCCAGCAACTTCAGATGATGGATCTTCCTCAGAGACAAAGGGTACACTAAAGCTTGGAAAATTACTGCCAGAGACTTTCTACACGGGAGGGAACACGAGTTCCTGACCTGCAACACTGAGTGACCGACTGCCTTGAGGTATCTGCTGTCCTGCCAGGCTCTCCAAGGCAGATCATAGGCATTGAAGGACTTTTGCCAGGTGAGCCAAGGAAGCTCTGGAGGACAGAGGTACAACAGAGTTTTGGGGTTCTCTTGCAGCCTTTGTTTTTGCTTATGGGTTGTTTTGCAGAGCTCATTGAACAGGGATGGGGCTTCATGCAAGATGTGCTATGGCATGTCACCATTGCAGAGGTATGTTGTGTGGTTGTCCTTGATGCATGGGCTACAACATGCCATGCCATCCTTTTCCAAGGTGTGTATCAGAAAACGCAGGCAGGGTTTGCTCAAGGCTGGTTAAAGCAAGAATGATTTTTGCTTTCCTTGCTTTATCACTGGAATATGGGAGGCTGAAAATCAGCTGCATTGAGGTTGCATCAGGACAATAACACTGTTAACTCTAATCCATGATCTGTGATGCAAATCGTGAAACATTCTGCATGGGAGTGAATTCAGCTTTCCAAATCTCTTTCAGTTGTAAGGTCAGTAGTACTGTTCCCATTCTATGCCTGGGGAAAGGGACGAACTGAGAAGGAAAGTGCTTTTTCCTGTGCCACCTAGAAGACCAAGGACAGACTTGTGAAAATAACACAGATGTCCTTTCTCCTGGTCTAACCCATACACATGCACTTTCTCAATAAAGACACAAATCAGTTATTTATTGTGTTTCCTCATAGTGTACAACATCTATAACCACATCCTC
Source organism: Acanthisitta chloris (assembly GCF_000695815.1). Taxonomy (NCBI): domain Eukaryota; kingdom Metazoa; phylum Chordata; class Aves; order Passeriformes; family Acanthisittidae; genus Acanthisitta; species Acanthisitta chloris. The sequence goes on from NW_008675208.1 coordinate 34,876, forward strand.
TGAGCACCTTCCAAGCATTTGCGGTGTTATCCTTTCAGCATTCTCGTGAAGGAAATAGTAGAGTGCCTCCTTTTGCACCTAAGGTATGAATTTCAGGGGTTTAAGGCAGGTCCCATGCCTTTGGTTTGGAGAAATCCAAGATTATATAGAAAGCTGAACAGGTAATAAGTAACAGTTGCATAAATTTTGGAAGAAAGCACAGTAATAACCTGTTTTTCAATATTTAGTTGCAAAGACTTTAATACCTCCTCTGTCAGGGGAGGGGGGGCAAGCTCTCAACCAAACTTTCATGTACACATCTCTGGGGAGCAGAATTTGCACACAGTCGTTAGATCTAAGTTATACCCACACATTTCTCTCCAGCTGCTCTTGTTACTGAGCTGAAAGCTGGGATGTTGATTTTCATCTCTTACATACTTTTGATTAACTGGTCCCCAAGGAAAAGAGAGATTGAATGCCACATCTGCAGGTTCCAAAGGATATGTCCTGGACGTATCTGTTCCACCCCCCACCCCACCTCCCATCCTGCAGCTTTCCATCTTCTAAGTACAGGAAGGTTTCAGAACAAAGGTGAGAAATTCCCACTTGTGTGATGGTTTGTGTTATACCTATCCCATCAGAAAAATGAGTTGTCTACATCGTGTGGGGTGCTTGATGCTATAATAGTAGGGGGTGTAGGTCATGACTGAGCAGCATTGGCAGAGTTGTGTGGGCATGGCACTGGAATACAAATGTGACCTGGAGGTCAGAAGTGAAAAAACTGGCAGATTTTGGTGTGTGACAGATTTTGATATCAAATACCTTTATCAAAGAGGTATGTCCTTACTCCACTGGAGCCATCAACACTCACAGCAAATTCATTGTCAGAGGAGGCAAGTTATTCTAGAATTACTAAAATTCAGTATCAGATAATTAAAAGTTAAAAATAACTCCACAGCTGTGTTTATTCCTCTCGCTAAGTAAATGTTTATTTTCTTTGTTTCTATGTTAGTGGCACTGGCCAAGTCAACACTCAGATGCAGCAGAACTGAATGAGTTACTGCTGTAGACCCCTGAGTCACAGAGAGCACATGGACATGATGCAAGAAGCACATAACTTATTTTTTCTGGAGGGACAATGTGGAAATGATCCCCAGGTCTACAAATGGAAGGAGCTGGTCCCACACCAGTTAAGGCTACTAGGCTGTCTTATTAAGGTCAGATCCAGTGTGTCATGTTGAATGTAATTATTCCACTGCTTATAATTTCAGTACATTTGATTCTGAATATAAAATGAGGCAATTTTCTTCCTGGGGATCAGAGAAATGTGTGCCTTTGCAGAACATGAGACACAATCACTCTCAGACTGGCCAACTTTATTTCTTCCTGATGAGGCTCTGACTCCCCAGGGAATAAGCTGAAAACAGTATGTTCAACAGAGAGGGCAGATACAAAGAAGAAAGTTTTTCTTCTGCTCTCAGGGGTGTTGTGCTTGGATGGTGGCCTGTTGCTAAGTGGCCCCATGGGAATGATTCCCAAAATGATCATAGTTCTGTGCCCGGGGATTTCATTCCCTTTAGACTTCTTTCATCTCTTCATTCAAATCCTATGGCTGAGATTGACCCTGTAAGCTATTAGATGGGCTCAGCCACCATTCTTCTCATTTTAAAGCAAGGCTGGTAGGAACATTTTAAAAAAGAGGCTGTTCAGACCTGGCAAATTTTGTCATTAGGTAAGTGCAAAATGCTCTTCTTTTTTTTCCTCTTTTCTTTGTGGAGTGAATGAGATTGGATTCTTTGTTGCCTTGCACTTTACACGGAAATGTATGCTTGTGCCAAACGCCTATAACACGCTGCCAAATCCAAAGAGCAGCACTTTGTGTGTTCTTTGTTCAGGCATGAATGCCTTGTGCAAGGTGCAAAGCAAGACTAGCTCAGATGCTACAATAGTCTCAATCACAGAATGTTACTAGCCAATGCTAAAACATGGTAGCATATTTCCTTAGTTCTTCTGCCTCTTGTCTGAAGAGGATTACTGAGACTGAGCACATTCCTCACCCTATAAAACTGGCTTAAATTTAGAACACTGCTAGGTATAAAACACCACTTCCCATGGTCTTGTTCACTTGCAACCTTGCAAACCAAATTCAGTTTTTAATTTCATATAGGAATTATTACGTTGCCAGTGTGTACCCTCAATAATTTTGGGCTGTCCTATGATCACTTATAAGTGCAGCACAGAATGGATGATAAAGGATTCTGTGTGCACTCACAATTAAAACACTTGTTCCCTCTGATCCATTTCATACCTCAAATGGAATGAGAAGGGTTTTTTTATTATACAGTGATCCTGCCATTTGTGGGCTTTCTTTTCCATATGGTTTAGAGTCCTGTAAAATGTTCTGGATGACAGCAGTGCACCCTCCCTTAAGGATTACTCTCAAAGAGAGCACTCTCTGCTAAGCAGCATAGGGCCTGGGGCTCAGGTTATTAAGAAGACAGATATTCTTGGGGGATGAGAGGAGGTAATAGTTGTGGAAGAACCCCTGAAGTGAGAGCACTTTCTGCTTCTGCAAGTGAGGCTATCTTCCTCTGGTGTCCTCAGAAGGACATGGATATACTGTGTTCCTGTCTAAATCTGTAGGTCTTGACGGCACAGGTTCTTGAATTGTTTGGTGGTGTGGGCTTTTATCCATAGGAAATGGGGGTAGTCTATGTGATCACAGCATTTAGGAAGGAGGACCTTACCTCTAATAAGACATGGCTGGTGTTAAGAGTCTCCAGTGCTTTTTTTTGGATGGACCTTGGCCAGCCGTGATTACCCCAGGCAGTGCTGAACATGACTGTTAGGGAAGTTGCACTCTGGCATTCCTAGTTCTCCTTTCAGTTCCTTACAGCAGAGACAGAGAGAGAGACCTGTTCTGTGGGAAGAAGAAATAAAGGAGGGTATATTATGTTCCTTCTTGAAAATCAGAAGCTTAATAATTGAGTTTGTCCAAACAACAGCAAAGCCTGAATTTGACATCTGCTTCTTAGGTTCCTGACCTGAAAGAGCCTCATCTTTTCATCTTTGCAAGCTTCTGTGTTAACTTAAGGGCCACTTCTTCACCTGATCCACCGTGGAGACAGGTTCTAACTTGGCACTGAGAAATGGAGAGGCTGAAGTGAGGTGTCTTGAAGACTGGTCTCAGGGTATAAACTCCCTCAGCAAAAATTGTTGGACTAGGATCCTTTGATTTCTGTAAGAACACGGTGTTGAATTACTCCTAAACACATGAATAAGTAGTGATGAGATTCACTGAGAGCATCAATATCTACCACAGGAGCTTGCTGTGCTTGGCTCAGTCTGTAGCCTCCCAGGAGATTAGTTGGCATTTAATTTTGATCACTGCAGAAAAGGGAGGCTGAGCTTGCAACAGTGACTGACTTAGCTTATGTGTGTGAAAATGTTATTAAAATGGGAAAATGTCTCTCCAAATGGATTTTGCTTTGCCATTTAAAAATCCCATGTAAATGATGCACATAGGATTTGGAGTGGGGGAACTATCAGAGATAATAATAAACTATTAATACAAACTAGTCAAGTTTCACTCAGTGGGATTAAGATTTAGTCATGTCTCATTTAGGAGTGTAGTATTAAGCCGTCCTTCAAATATGACAAGGTGTATGTTTGCCCTGAGTTGTTTCCAAATGAGGAGGGAAATCTCTATTAATTTAAATTATTGCCTGTTGTCAGTCCTGCCTCCACAGGTTTGGGAGTCCAACCTGATGCCATAACCTACAGCAGCAGCAATGGATGTAGGTTTACCATTGACAAGGAAGCAATAAGTACTAGAAAGAGGTACTGAGCATGGGACAGGTTGTCTGAGGAAGGGGCACTAAGAGGAGTTGGGAACAAGCTGCCCCATTCTCTAGGAGTCATAAATATTGCCATAGAAGGGGCATTTGAAACAGATTATTCTACCCTCAGGAAAACACAAGTTTCACTTTTATTTCACTAGCACTGGCTGCTAGAAAATCATAGCTATACATGGAAAAGACCAACTCAACTTCCCTCTAGATGCCTCTGTGCAGAGCAGTTATCAAACTGAATGTCTGTATCTCAAAATTGTGGTTTATACCCCTTCTTTGGCAATTCTGTCCCTTGGCTGGGCAGATTCCATTTTTACAAACTCTTTTTTTTCATGATCCCTTACATTAGATATCCATCTGAGCAGCTGAATCAGGGAACTCACCTGTAATGTACTTATAATGTATGGTATGTGTGAGTCCTTACTGTGTTGCAGCTGGAGTCCCTGACTTCCTCAGCTTAGCACCATACAGACATATTGTTAGACTTAGGTTCCATTTACACTGTCCTCTTTCAACTCTGCTGTATATGATCTTCAAATATGTACAGGAAGTTACTTTGTTCTCCCTAGATGCCACTTAATAAAATTCAACATCATCAGAGCTGCAGCCACTTGCTGCAATATCTGCATTGTTATTATCCCAGATACTGTGGCATTTAGAGATTTACTGCATTAGTGGGATGGGATCTGACCATCCTTCTCTTGCACAAAGAAATGTACCACCTAAACTCAAGATACCTCCACTTCTTAACACTGGAGCAAAATCAAACATTTAAGGGATTCCTTTAATTAACTTGCCATCAAGATTTGTGGTTTTAAATGAATTTGCTGGGATTGTCCTTGCTTAGGATATCTCTTCAGCTTATGCAAACATCTATCTGAAATATCTCTCGTGTTAATAGATGTAGCCTCAAACTGCTGCTTTCCCCACAAGTGTATTCTTCATTTTGATTTCTCTAGTCCTTTGCTGTGACGTTTCCAAGCCCTCCCTTGTTTTGGGACTTCATTGTCTTTGTCCCTGCCATGTTCTCCTGAGGGGAGCTGGAAGCCAGTGTTCCTGGGAGAACATGTGCACACAGAAATTTTGAAAAAAGAAAGAATTTAGTTCTTTACATTTTACCATGAATTTTAGTTGGTGTGTGATTTTATTTTTTTTTTCAGACAGTGAATTTTGAATTTTTAATAGAATCTACCTTTGAAAATCAGTGTTAGCAATTAATGAGGCACAGCAACTAGGGATAGAGAAGCATATTAATGCATCTAGAAATCTATACAAACCCAGCACAATTTCAGGTACTGAATTTTTCCAACAAACAGCTTGTGAATGAGCTATAGATCACTTGAATTAATTAACAGGTTTTCAGATACAATACAAATGATGAATTAATTTCAGAAAAAAATCTCGAATCAGCGAACAGACACTTTGTACAGGGTAAATAGACTATAAGATATACTTCATTCAAGAAGTTATATATATTAAAAATTTGCTTAACTCCACTGAGCTTTAGCAGTTCACCCTTCTGATTCTAGCCCCATGCACTTACAGGCACACACACACACACCCTCCCTCATTCTCTCTCTCTCTGGATGATTTAGTTCTTGCAACATCTTGTTATTAGCCATAATCATTAGTGCCATAGTCGTTTTGCTGTTCCAGTTCCTCCTTTCTCATCTTTCCTGGCTCTGCTTGTGCACAATGGTGATTCCTCTCTGCCTTGTAGAATTAATTTCAAACATGGAGACTTACGTGCTTCAGTCTTTAGATGGCACCAAAACTGAATGCACTAATTAGGGAAGCTTTGTGATTTCTATTATTTTCCAGTCACAGTCAGGCCTGTTTTCCAGAGCCTGTGAAGGCTCTGATTTGGCAAGGCTTTCTATGAGTTCTACATATGCTGTCTGTAGTGCTAGATCTTATGTTGATTAAAGGGCATCCTCTAAACAGAAGCAGCAGCAGCTTTGAAGTGCACTGTATGTATGTTGGTAAAAACTGTACTGAATTGAACTGAAACAGTTTGACAACAAAATATAATCAAACTCTTGAAATATAAAACTAACTGGTGAGGTTGTCTGATGTTGGTAGTGGTCCTTTCAATTCCTTCCTGTTCAAGTATATGAAGCAGTCAAATATGTTCTTTCCATATCAGAGCATTATTATCTTTAAGGAGTTTGTGTATGTACTGAATTCAATTGGTCTAGGTGGCATTGACTGAAACAAAGCAATGCATGAAATTACATTTCTAAAGAACCAGTGCAAAATGATATGAAATTAAAATAGATGGAGACATTAAGTGCTCCCCAAGGGCAATAACACTGGTACTTAATGGTCAGAGATGTACAAGAGACAAAAGTAGGAGTTATTTACTATGTAAATCCTTACAGACAGACTTCTGGTAACTGGGGCTGTGGTGGAGGAAGGTCTGAAGTCGTTGCTTTCTTTCAGTCCTGATGGTGAGGTGGTCACAGCCCATCCAAACCAATCCCTTCTGATCCTCAACCCTTCCTATATCCCAGTGCCTCTCACTAAACAGCTTGCTGCTTTAAGAGCAGCTGTAAAAGTACAGTCAGAAGACCAGAGTCCTAGAAAGATGAATAGCTATAAGAAAAATGCTTCAGGTTCATTTTTCTTGAATTTAAATTGAATTACATACATTATGTCTTATTTATTTATGTATATTGCACTTCAAAGAAGAGCAGTTCTATGGCTAATGATCAAGTGACCCAGAAGATTTGAATTTAAACAAGTGTGAACTATACTGCTAAATGCTGAAATCTCAGACTTGGTTCTAAAATTACTCAAACAAAGAAAAGCTCCAGTGTGTGCAAGTATGTTGTACTGTCTATTCACTCTGGATCAATTTATTGTTTCAGCTAACTCAAAAGAATGAATCACATTCTTTTTTTATTTTAAATATTCTAAATGGACATTTAGTAACAGCCAACAAGTAGAAGAGAGGCAGCCCAACCAGTCTGCTTAGAATTAGCCTGAGCCAACAGCTGAAATTAGTTCTAAATAGAGAAGCAGACAACTTCTTGTTATCTCAGGCATTACTAATTTGACACATAAACTATGTGTGCATTCCAGCTTCTTAGAAACACCTCAGCTTCCCCTGAGCATTCAAAGTTCTGCTGCAACCTATGCTTGTCTCCTTTCCCTTGATGAAAAAGGTCTGAGGGACCACCATCATCACAAGAGCCAGCAAATGGTTACAAGGTTTATGAAGTGAGGGACTCACCCAGGAGCTACAGGGTACCTCTGACCTCGGTTAACTGCACTCAGACTTGCAGTTGGTAACTTGGCTTTCAGAAAAAGGAATTTCTTGGGGGTTTCAGTCCCTCTCCCGTGTCTGACTGCTCAAACAAGCATCAGCACTCATTCCAGAGAGACCTTTTTCAGCAGTGGCTCAGACTTGGGCCATAATTTTAATGCATCAACTTTAGCACTGAAGCTGGCATAACATGCTATTCCTCTGACCTTGATTATTCATTTCTGCTTGTGATAAACACAGTGACAGTGATCCGCTCAAAAATATAAAGGGGGTTTTGTATCAGGAGGCCTGTAAAAGGTGTGGATTTTGGGAAGGTTATAAACCTGAAGGAAGTAATGCAGACCGATACAAACAATATGCAAAGTCAGGATGTAGCCCTGACTGTCCCTGCCAAGAGGAAGAGGAAGAAGAATATGGTCCGTAATAAGTGTAAAGAAACCACAAAAGCTTCCTGAAATGTAAATAAGTAGACGCTATATGTTACCAAATAAGGCTGAGTTATCTAACAGTTTGTAGCTGTGCATGCACAGGAAAACAAGGTCATGACCACAACCAAGAGGAAGACTTCTGGCCTTCATCACAACGACCACCAGAGGGACCAGAACGACCCCCTAGCAACCGGCCACGCAGATGCAGGGCGATGATCAACAGGAAGGAGTAAAAGGGGTTCAACGCCACGTTGGCACAAACTGTAGAGCATAAAAAGACCGCGTACATGAGACCAAGTCGCGAGCTGTTGGTGGAGCGGAGACTCCCCGGCCGCCCAGCGCTGTTTGCTTGCTTTGCATAATAAACTTATGACTATTTTGACTAATTGGCTCTGTAATTCATTGCGGGTCAGTCTATGACATGCTCATATCTGCCTGTGTACCCTCTGCTGTCTCCTTGGTTGTACTGTGGACCTGCGTCAGTAAGGTCCTGAAAAAGCAAGTATATATAACACTGTAAGACTAATAAGTGATAAGGGAGTCCCTAAACCCTCCTGGTTTTGAAGCACAGTGTGTCCGGTCCTCTGATGAGAGATGCTCTGGGAATTTCTGGACTCACAACAGCAGCTCTTCAAGGTGCATTGTTACAGACCTTTTTTCACTCCTCTCCACTCACCAAATGCCTGTACAGGCTGAATTACACTTCCCGAGAGGAGCTAGCATCCTTAATGTGTTTTGTAGTTGAACAAAGGCTTGACACATCCGTTCATCATCTCCTCTTGTAGGCCTCGAAATTTTCCTGGGTAGATGCTGAGGCCCAAGCAAATCGTGGTCACACCCAGCCCTGCTTTACGTCCTTTGCCTTGAAAGGATAGCTCAAGACAGATACCAGCCATAAAATCCTTTATCTGGTTGCTGCATTAGACTGCAAGTTCAGCAGTCAAGCACTGGAACAAGTCTCCAGAAAGGCTGTGGCATCACCATTTTTGAAATCCTTGAAAATTTTCAAGACTTCTGGACAAGGCCTTCAGCAACCTGACCTACTTTTGAAGCTGACCTTGAGCTTGTGCTTGGTTTATATGAGCTCCAAAAATCCTTTCCCACCTGAATTATTCTCGGTCTTAGAACTCCTGTGTGTCGATTGTTTTGACTCATTTTCTCCTTTCATTTCTTTGCTGTCTGGTCTCCCTTAAAAAATGTACTCCCTTAAATATAATCTTCTCTGTCTTGAAAAAAAAAAAGAAAGATAGGATCCACAGAAAAACACAGATGACCCAAGTGGAAATTTTAGTGGTACCATTACATCAGAAGAGGGCTTTAATTAGTAGGCCTGGAGTAAAGATAATCAATTCTGCCTGTATCTGTTACAGACACATGAGAGGGTTGCTAAACAGATGGAGACTGTCATTTGCTAAAGTGAAAGGTGTCTTCTTTAACCTTGCAAAGATCTCTATTTCAACACTTTGCCTCCCTTCTTGAGCAGCTCAGCAGGGCAATAACTGTGAGAGAAAGAACAAAAAGAAGGATTTAGAGAAGCAGAACTTGAGGAAGTCAAAAACTATCATACCTAAAATGTGGGTTTTAATTTTTACCTTGCTGATGGGTTCTTTCTCAGGAACAGCACAGATTTACCTTGGTCTGTAAAGAGCAACTTCATTTCTTGTGGATTTAGCCAGAAAGAAAGGCACTGTGCCTTGCTCTCTTGAGGGAAGTATGGGCACAGGAGGAAGGCAGAGCTACAGATACATTTCTCATTGGAAAGACAATTCCTTTTCTGTGATGCAATGTGGTCACAGGGGCTCTACAATGTGACTCTGGATCTGTGTTGCCTCAGGGAAAGCTCCCCACGACACAGACAGATGAGAGTGCTGTGGAGCAGGGATTCATGTGTCCTCATTGTCACCAGCCTCCCTGGAATAGCCTGTCCTCTGCAACAGACATGACAAGGAGACTTGGGCCAGGCCAAGCACTCCCATATTCACGGATGCTTACTGCAGGGGGGAGCAGCCTGAAGAGTGAGCAGGAATTCCTGTATCTGGTTTAGGAAATCAAAACTGGAGCAAAAAAGTACATAGGGACAACATGGTAGGACTCCCACCTTACACTAGCTTGTATTTTGAGGTATTTATGATCCTCTGTTTTCTAAATACTCCTTGCCATTGGATCTCTTGGAGAACAGAAGTCTCAAAGACACAGAAAAAAATGGCAATGCATAAGGACAAAATGAAGGAGAAAGGCAATGACTGTAAGAGAGAAGGGATCCAATTTTCATAAGTGTCTAAGGTACTTAGGAGATCAAATCTCTGGTAAATTTAAGTCACATGAGGCACTTTTGATAATTTAACCAATTTACCAGGAAAAGAACCCCAAATTACAAAAAGCTTGGCACTGGTTACACTGGAGGCAAAACAAACCTTACTCATAAGGTCTCTCACTAGGCTCTGCATATCCTCAGCTGGATGGTGAATCCCCAGGGAATTTCCCCTTGAACACATCCTTTCTTAGCAGTCAGGGAGCAACTAATGTGTGAGAGTGCCTAGAAGGAGTCACTGTTTTTTGAATGACAGCATGTAAACCATACAGTCTCCTGCAGAAAGGCTGTCTGCTGGTATTTCAGTTCTCTGATTGGGATTCTGTTTCCCCTGTAGTCTGGCCTATCTTTGTTTGTTTTTTTATCGTTTGTATGGAGATCATCAGATCCAAGTACATTTGACATATGGAGATAACAGTCAGGAAAGGAAACAACATATGGCAGACAATTCATATCCATCAAGATCTGTCATAGAACCCTTTTTAGCAATAGAAAAAGAAGAGCAGAAAAAGACAGCAGGTTTGAGTTCAGAATAATCCTGCTGTAACAAACAGGAGGGCCCAGGGCTTGCTTTGCTAAATGAGACCACTGGTTCACTGAAGCCAGCACCTGCTGGTGCTTCAACAGTGAGTTAAAATCCTCTGCAGTGCATTGCCCAATTCCTTATTGAACATCATGATCAATTAATGACTAATCTCAAAGCCTTGAATGAAGCCAACAATACTGACTGTCTAGCCTGTTGAATCACTGCCTTGGAGTATTTCTGGGGTAATCCAGCTGTTCAGCTCAGGGTTATGGGAACGAGTGAGAAAGGGAACATGATCCTGTTCTGGTGCTAAAGGGTGGATGGACCCATGGGCATGCATGGCTTTGCTGTTCTCATGTGTCTTGTCTGCCCTGGAGCAACATCGCTTAGTTGATTGGACAGATGAGATGGTCCAAGTCCTTCCTAGCAGGGCACTAACATTGCCTGTTGGAAAGGTGGGCAGGACTGAATTCAGGTTGAATTCAAATATTCTACAAGGGTGCTTTGCGTATGTAGTCAGGGGTCTCAGGAATGTCCTAGGCTTCAGGCTGCTCCTGGGACTGGCCACCTCAGGTAAGGTGTGGATGTATACCAGAAACATGATATTTGATTTCTTTAAATAATAAAAAAAAAGCTTGTCCTTCAGTTTGGCTGCATTGAACTTTTGGCTGGAGAGGAGTATTTTGAGGGGCTGTATCTAGTCCAGACATGGCTGTGTTTGGATTATTTGGATATACTGGCAAGTTTTAAAGGAATGAGGATGCTTTCCAAGACAGAAAAATACTGCGTATGTCTCTAATCTGTGTAACTTAATTAGTAATAAATTGAATTTCTTCTGTAAAATGCAGCAGCCATTTTTCTCTAGAGGAAACCTGGCCTTTGACCAAAGAAAGTGGCCTTTTACTTTTATTTGGTTTCCTTTTTACAACCCTGCAGAATAGTCCTGCAGTTAAGGATGAGGAAACCTCTATGAGGGAGTGTTTACATTGCCCAGCCTAACAGAGGTCTCACAGGCTCAGGCACGGTATCCCTGATGTGCCAAGAGGAAAGAGCAGCCTCAAGCTCCTTCTTGTGAAAGCAAAAGCTGAAAAATAGAGGAGAAATAGCCACTGTGCAGAGATATATTTTCAGAGAGGATCTTCTCGCAGTCTTTTTTTCCTGATGTTCTTTTACATAACTTCCAGTGTGGCCAACTCCCTTTCTCTTCTGCCAATTATCTTCTCATCTGTTATTTTCTGTGCTCCAGGAGCAGAGTAGCTGAGCTGTAATGATGGAGTTTGCTGGTACTATGTCTCTAGAAATAAAAAGGTATTATATCTTGTTGGGAGAAGAAACAAATGCTCTCTGAGATGGACAAGGCTTATTTGATGATTCAGGGCATCTTGCTAGGAATTCTTGCCTGGAGGAAAGAAGGCTGTGTGGGGACCTCATAGCAACCTTCCAGTGTCTGAAGGGACCTACAAGGAAGCTGGAGAGGGACTCTTGGTTAGGAACTATAATGATAGGACAAGCAGTAATGGGTATAAATTAAAAGAGGGGAAATTTAGATGAGATATTGGGAAGAAGTTTTTTAATGTGAGGGTACTAAGAACTGGCACAGGCTGCCCGGGGAGGTTTCAGATGCCCCAACCCCAGCAGTGTTCAAAGCCAGATTGGATAAAGCCTTGAGCAACCTGGTCCAGTGGGAGGTGTCCCTGCCCATGGCAGGAGGGTTTGGGACTAGATGATCTCTAAGGTCCGTTTCAACCCCTTAGCATACTATGAAACCATGAATTGAATCAGTCAACCTCATCTAAGAGCTAAACATGCTGTGCTGAGCAGGGTTATGTGAGAGAAAAGCTTGACCAAGTGTATTGCCCACTACTGTCTGGGTGAGTAGGATAGATGAAACCTTTGTCTGGTCTAACAGGCTCTGGCCCTGCCCAGAGCCTCATCACACTGTCAGAACAAGGAGGTGTTGATGTTGAGCATAGCAATCCTTTACAGGTGCCAGCTCAGAGGGTTTAAAATGCAAAATGACATTTCAGTGTTTAAGAATAGCAAGTAATTTGATGGCTGTAACAGAAAAGCTTCCAATAGAAAAGCAATGTGCTCCAGAGCTGCATAACACTGCTGATAAAATTGCCTTTGGATTCCTTGTCTAATATTCCAGGCTTTCTCTCGCTCAGCAAAACACAATAGCTTGCACTAAGCCTCCCTGGGAGAGCAGCTAACAGCACATTTACTAGACACTTCAAACATTTGATCATATTTCTCCTGAGTGTATTTAATCCCTGTTAATGTCAGCAGCCCCAGCCTGATCGAAATACCTGCATTGCTGGGAAAAATGTTTAATATAAAAGATGACACGGGTAAGCAATCACTTACTGATGTCTTCTGGAAATGGATAGGTGACTACCTAGGCTCTCCCTACCCCCTCCTTCTGCTCCACCGTCCACAGCCCTACTCTGTTATCACCCTGCTGCTGTGTGCTCCTCCAAATGCATTAGAGTGGTTATTCTGAGTATGCAGTAGATGCCAGGAATAGTTTCAGGTTTCCTGCCTCATCAAACCAAATTCAATCTGTAAAAAATTAATACACCCAGAAGGAACAGTTAAAAGCATCTCCAATCAATTAATGTTAAAATGGGGGCTAGAAGGCTGATTTGTTAAAGGAAACCCAATCCAGCTCAGAGCTGAAGAAGCTACCGAGACAAGAATACAGCAACAAGCCAAGCTGTAGTGCTTCAGAAGAGCGTGGCAGACAAGGTATAGGTGGAAATAATGAATGCATAACTCTCAGCTGCTCATTGCTTCAGGCTTGGGGACCCCAAAGGCACATCCTGTTTTGGGCAGACCAAGAAGTCTCAGCAGAACAAGTCTTCTTCTCAGACTTCCCACGAGGCAGGAGGTGACACACGCCTAGCTGTTTGCACTGGCCATTCACATCTTCTGTCCTTTCTTCCAGTTCAGCTGGAGTGAGAATAAAGGATGCAGCCAACAGCCTCGAGGGATCTGCACACTTACAACATCCCTATGTCTACCACACTGCTCACTCCAGCAGTTCAGAGGACAAGTTGGTACACCATCCCCATGAATTTGCTTTTAAAAGTCCTAAGTAAAAACGAGATAGGTGAAAGTTGGTTGCTTTTTTTCTTGATATCTGAACCTTGTTGACATTCAATGTTATTTGTGATGGAAGCAGAGACTCTCATATATCTTGGTTTCAGGGCCTGGAGCTTCTAGCTGCGTTTTTAAAGGCACGTGGATAAGTTTTAAGAACTGACAACAAAGATTCTCCTGGTGAAATTAAACGGAAATCTCAGTAATTTACACACAGTGGGTTCAATCTGCAACTTCTGACTGTCTCTTGTCTGGTGTGCCAGTCCTCACAAAGCTGAATTCTATTCTTTTCCCTCAAATGCTGTCTGATTGTTTCCAAAGTGTAGAAAATTTCCTAATCGTGTCTGAAGCTACATTTGAATGAAATCTTTTCAAGCATGTTTTCTTGCTAAGTGGTGCCTTAAATAGAAATAAATAAATAATAAATAAACAATTAGGTACACGACCAGCTGAAGCCTATAGTCACTACTTTGCCTCTGCTTAATGTAGGTCACACTTTTCTTCCTTCCACCTATTAAGTGTTTAGATCCATTTATACTTTAATCCCTTGTCTTTTTCCTGGTCCTTTGTTGCTGTGTTACATCCTCACAGTCAGAGAGCATTGAGCTAAGTGGTAGAAAAATATGGAGAGGGAGTTAAGGCAGTAATCCAGCTTTGAAATAAAAAATTGGCCTGAGGTTAGTACCTGAATCTAAAGAGCTTACCGAAGGCAGAAAGGGAAAAAAAAAGGAAAAGAGTGGCAAGAGAAACTGAGGCAATACAACCAGAGCCAACAATAGTACTTATCTGAATGGTGTACTTGCACACAGTCCTTGTGCAAAAGGGTTAATTAAACTGCATTTCCCTGAGCATTGACTGAGCCAGGGCTAAGAATGAAGGAGATTTTTCAGAAGGCTATGATAGGACTGTTAGAGTTCTTAGGTAAGAAAGTATTCAGCTGGTGCTGGAACTGTGCTGCTTGGTGGGCTGCTGTGTTCAGGGAGGTCTTCACATGGCCATGAGGAGGAATCAGAGAGGCCCATAACTGCTGAGATGGGAAAGGTTCATATTGTGCTTCCCACCTTCCCCTATTCCCCTGTTCAGGCAGAGGAGCGCTGCACCTGAGAAGTATGTTTGTTTCACAGATCTTTGCCTGTGAGATTTAGAGAGTGTTCTGGGCTTGATCTTTTCCGAAAACTGTATTTCTCTGGGAGGTGTGAAGGAAGTCTTGTAGACACCAGCAACAACTGTGCTCATAGTGAGGAAAAATGTCTCCCTGTTAACTACCTATCAATTTTTCTATAATCTTCTTTATCTTGGATAGTAGCAGCAACCTACCCTCTGGTTAAATTAGAGGAAACTGGCTGGAGAGAACTCAGGTAAAGCCAGTTGAGAGGTTCTTGTGTTCACCAAAAGAAGTTTACACAGAAATACAATTATTGCTCTCCTCTGTCAACAGCTGGGCATGCTGGCACCAGAATGCTCTGGGTTACACCTCTAGTTCTTTGCTGTTTGAAAGCCAAAATCAATTTCTCCATGAAATTTTGAAAATAAAATACATATTTAAGGTGACTTTTTGGACTCGATGTGTTCTGTGTCACAACAGATATAAACTGGGCTTTGCTAAAAGGAGACCATTGTTATGTCATTTATCCAGTTCTGGGCAAAAGGAATTATGCTTCTGTGGTCAGGTGTAGGAGACTGCATGGCTCAGCTGTGCCCTACACTTAGATATACACAGTGTAGTGCAGCTTTAATTTTAATTCAAAATAAATATTTCCATAACCTACAAAATTCCTCTAATACACTTATCTGGGAGAACACAAAGATTTAAAAAAAATCCTGCTAATTCCTTTATCTTTCAGATACAGGGCTGAAAACAAAGACATCCAAACCTTGAGCCATTTAGAAGAGGAAGAAGCCAAAATTTGTGCCAGAGGTTTGACTGCTGGGTTTACTCATGGCTTCAGGTAAGCTTCTTTCCCTGGATTGTTTAGCATTTCAGAGGCCCTCTGTGTTCCTCAAGGAGAGCTGTGGATTACAGACATAAAACCTTGCATAGCTTGCAGCCAAGGCAGAGCAGGGGGAGTACAAACAAGTTAATCCAGGGTGCCTTCCTATCCAGCCACCTGCCTCTGACCCTGGCCAGCACTACATGCTTCAGAGGAAGATGTAAGAACCTCACAGCAGGCAGATGCAGGATAATCAATCCTTTCAACCTTGTTCTCAAGCTCCATTAGATTTCATCCTGATCCTGAAATAGTTAGAGGTTGGATAAAGTCTTGAAGAATGGCATTTAATATACTCTAAAAATTGTTGTTATCATTAATTCCCATGACTCTGGAAACTAATGTTATCCATAGACAAATACATTTTCATTTGGAATCACCTTGTGTCCTTGGTCTACTATAGCAATGAGTACATAGACTTAAACACCTGTTTGCAAAAAGGATTTAATATTTCTTTCTATCTGTGGTGATTTCCCTGTAATTCTTTTTTTCACTGCACATCTCTTTTCTTGACATTATGAAGCAAGGAGTAGGGATAAAGTGAGTATACCTAAAGATTACACATTCCTTCATCACATTATTGTACAAAAGGTCTCAGGGGATGAACTCTTTCGGCAGCTTAAGCATTGGTTTGGCAGCCTCCTTCCAGCCCCACTCAAAAATACAGGTAGGCTTTGCACCTCTCACAACACAAACCCTGATCCATACCTTAGTCCAAGTTGCTGACCTTGGCTGACTTTTGTCCCAGCTTTTCCAGTCATAGTTAGGATAAGCAAGATCTCATTTCAGAGCTATTTTTGCAGACCACCTATCCCTTGGCAGCCCCTTTCCTGCCCTACTCCAACTGAAGCAGTAACTTTTGTTTCTGTCCCAACACTAACCTTTTCACTTGCCCTTTTTGTCAGCACAGACTTACCCAGGACCCTCAGACACCCTAGAGGTGGAAGAGTTGTCAGTGCAGAATGCATTAGCAGCTTCCCTGTTCCTCTGGCATCCCTTTTTCTCCCCACACCATTTGTAGCACTTTTATTGTTGTCATTTTTTAACCCTAACCCTAAAGCTAAAAGCCTTGTCTTCTGCTCTTT
>NW_008675208.1:51442-53692 GCF_000695815.1 Acanthisitta chloris
ACAGGAATCATATCCCCATTTAATTTGAGCAGTATCTCTGAGGAAGTTTTTAGAGCCTATGAAGAGACGTTATGTGTAGGATTTCAGCAGGGTTTGTAGTGCTCATGTAGAATTGCTCAAACATTTGTGAGTGTTTAATTTTTAATTCATTTTGTCTATCTGCTATCATTTGTGCACAGACTGAACCTACATGGATATATCTACAGTGATGACTTGGACTGCTTCCTTGTGCCACCTGCGTTGTAGCTGTGCACCACCTGCAGTGCAGCATCCTCTCCCTAGCCCCAGCTCCGGACCATTTCTCCTGACTGCTCTGTCTCTGTCCCTTATTCTCCTCCTTATAACATCACAGTTTCTTTCTCTTTCATGTTGCATACTCAGTTCTTCTCTCCTGCTTGGTGCTCCTCATTCAGACAGAGGCCAAGGGCCACCTGAGAGACCCAGGTGTATATTTGTGTGCGGTGTACAAGAGAATGCAGAGGAGGACCTGCCTGTGTGGACTGATGGAGCCTCACACTGTGAGCCAGGGGAGGAAGGCTGGTAAGGGAGGTGTTGCCCTGCTGTGGGGAACAGCCTCTCCCAGAGTGAGACAGGGGCAATTGTTGCTCAGAGCCACTGAGGTACTGGGCATATGCCTGCTATGGGGTGCACTGTGCAGCAATGAGGGCCCACAGCAGTTTGGGGGTACGGATAATGGGATGGGTGTAAAAAAAATTTGCGTTCTCAGTAAAGAAAAACTTTCCCACCTACATTTAGATTCCTGTGCAAGCAATATGTTACCCTTTTGCAGTGTTACATGTCTGCATGTAAATGCACTGGCATTTAATTACCTGGGCCAATCATCTGGTTGCCTAAGGTTTTCCTGAATATCATCATAATAATTCTTACTACTCACTCACCTCAACATTTGTGGCCGGTACATTTTTGCTATTTCACTTCCATCCCTTTCTAGATCATAAACACAAGAAAATTAAACAGTGTGGGATCCAGTATGGAGCCTTGATGTATATGACATTTGCCAAGGGGAAAATTTCTCATCTGATTCTTCAATTCTTTTTCCTTTGTTAAAGTTTCTTCCAAATAACAGTTTACAGCCCTCCCCTGTGAATTCCTATAGTTTCTCTTTTCTGTGATGTTTGCTCAAAAGCATTTTGACAGTCTGAGTAAGTTATGGCTTTCCTCTGACATGGCCAGTGAATTATGAGAGATTAGAGAAACAGTTCTGCCTTCTCTGGGTGTCATTTTAAACACCCTGTTACTATTTTCTTCCCGTTCTTAATGCTACTTTCAAGGAAGAATGGCTGAAACATTTCAACCAGGTGTAGCTTGTCAGACTCCAAAAATCTCTTTTACTGTGTTGATCACACCACCCCTCAGCACTATCAGGTTTTTAAACGTGGACATCAGTAGTAATTGGAAGAGCATGAGCAAGGGCAGATTTCAAAAGCTTAGGGCTTGATTTTACAAACCATTTGGTACTCATACCTGGCCCTAGAGTTTCACAGATTGAACTCAGTGGGAACTGAATTGTTTTGGAAACCTGACCTGGGGCTGTGTCTTGGCCCCTCTTAACAAGTTGCTGAGTCTTCATGGCACAGTGCAGCTTCTAGAGATCCAGGAGACCTTTCAGTGCCCAGAATATTAGCCTTGTGGTAAAGCCAGGCAGATTCACAGCTATTCTCCTTTCAGTTTGGATGCTAATTAGACTAGAATTAACTTGATGGCCTTTGCCCTGTGTATGGTTGCATCAAGAAGACAACTTTATGCTTTGGAAGACCATAGAAAATGCTTTGAGGAGTGTATGGGCTCATACCCAATCTCAGACAATGAGGAACTCTCTTCCTGCAACCAATACTGCATGGGGTAAACTCAAAACCTATGGAGGCTGCTTTCCTTGTAAGCCCACAGAGATACTGAGGACACACAGATGCCATTCGTCTCTGACTGTCACAGCTTCATAGAATCATAGAATCATCAAGGTTGGAAGAGACCTGCAAGATCATTGAATCCAACCATCAACGTAGCACTACCATTGTAACCCCTAAACCACTAAACCACATTATCCAGTGCCAGATCCAGATGCCTCTTAGACACTTGTAGGGATTGTGACTTCACCACCTCTCTGGGCAACCTACTCCAGTGGCTGAGCGCCCTTACAGTGAAGAGATTTTTTCTAATATCAAATCTGAATGTCCCCTGTCTCAGCTTATGATGATTCCCTCTAGTCTGCTCACTGCAGGCATGGCAGGG
>NW_008675208.1:53832-63230 GCF_000695815.1 Acanthisitta chloris
GGGAGGCTGCTTTCCTTGTAAGCCCACAGAGATACTGAGGACACACAGATGCCATTCGTCTCTGACTGTCACAGCTTCATAGAATCATAGAATCATCAAGGTTGGAAGAGACCTGCAAGATCATTGAATCCAACCATCAACGTAGCACTACCATTGTAACCCCTAAACCACTAAACCACATTATCCAGTGCCAGATCCAGATGCCTCTTAAACATCTCCAGGGATGGTGACTCCACCACCTCCCTGGGCAACCTATTCCAATGCCTGACCACCCTAACAGTGAAAATTTTTTTCTACCCTTTTGGGTAGTTGTAGAGAGCAGTGAGGTCATCCCTGAGCCACCTCTTCTCCAAGCTGAACAAACCCAACTTCCTCAGCCCTTCCTCATACGACATATTTTCATAGATGAAATACTGAGCTGGCTGTCAATCAGCACCCCCAAGTCCTTTTCTGCTGCACAGCTCTTAAGCCACTTCTTCCCTTGAAACTCATGCAGCTGTCCTTAGCCCATTCATTGAATTTGCCCAGTTTTCTCTGTAGATCTTTTCTACCCTCAAGCAGATCAACACTCCTACCCAACTTAGTGTCACCTGCAAATTTACTGAGGGTGCACTCAATCCCCATATCCAAATCATCAATAAAGATGTTAAACAGGACCAGCCCCAATACTGAGGCCACTAGTGACCAGCCTCCAACTGGATTTAGCTCCATTAACCACAACTATCTGGGCCCTGCCATCCAGGCATATTTTTGTCCATTGAATAGTCCATCCATCCAAGCAGTGAGCAGACAGTTTTTCTAGGGGGATGCTTTGGGAGAAGATGTCCAAAACTTTATTGAAATCCAGATAGACTATATCCACAGCCTTAAGGACATCTTCAGGACAGCTTCTTCAGGACTATGAGACATCTAAGATCAGGCTGTTCATCCTTACTTCTCCACAAGTGTGTCTTGTCTGTTGGGACGTGTTTCATTGCAGCTGCTTCTTCAGGCTGTCATGACTAACAAAGCAGCCCTTGATTGGCTGCACATGTGCATCCCTGGTATTCTGCTACTGCCTAACTCTACTGAGAAGAAACAGATGCTGTGTTTGCTGATGTAGCCTACTCAATGGACACAGTTACTGGAAGACAAAAAAATCAAACACGACCCAAACAACAACAGCAACAAAAAAAATACAAAAATTGAAACATCTGGGAAATGCTGCTCCATATAATCCCAACTGTCTTGTCCTGCCATGCGATTGTTAGAGACATGTAGGAAAAGGATGTTATTAGAGGTACCAGGTATTTGTTCAGGAGGCTGTGGGATGCAGCCATTCCTTGGGCACTGTGGATGTATTTACAGTATTAAAAGGTCAAACAATCTTTCTATTTCCCTGTTTGCTTCAGAGAGTTTTGTTGAACATTCTTATTATTCGTTGCAGTATTTCTTTGATTTAAGAGGATTTCTCTACGTGACTGTAGTTATTAGAATGCAGCGTGTGTGCAGTGAATGTGCCATTACTATAACAAGCTTCTCCTTGTAGTAGATATTTATTCTGAGCGCAAAGCTTTTAGTTCAGTTGTGTGCATGGCCGTGAAGACAAGATGGGGCAGGTAATTTGGAAAGAAAAATTGAATGAAATGGGAAAAAGACACAAAATTAATAGTTTAGTGTGGTGACTTCTGTCCCTGTCTTTGTTATGGCCTCTGTGCCAACTATTAACTTACTTTTCCTGGCCTTTTTTTTTTGATAGAGAGAAGCCCTGTGCAATAGCATGGAAACCCTGAGGATGGGAGCAAATTTTTCTCTTCATACAATTTTCCCCTAATTGCAGGCAGAGCTTTTGGCCCTATTAATCTGTAAATGAATTGCAGAAAGCCTTTGAATCCCTAGGCAGTTGTTGGGAATCCTTCCTGATTCTCCTCTAGGATTTGCCTGTTGTTCCTTGTCCACAACACCCTTTCAGTGCCAGAGAGGGTGAGGGGCAGCAGAAAAGGGGTTGCTGGAGTGGGAAACAGATAAACACACCACGCTAAGCCTCCAGTTTAGTGAGAGAACGTACAGGCAGAGAGGACTTTATGTAGGTTTAGGAACAGTAGGAATGGTGGCATTATCATCCAGAGATAATTAAAGATACGATAATGATGAGGACTTTATGTAGGTTTAGGAACACTAGGAATGGTGGCATTATCAGCCAGAGATAATTAAAGATACGATAATGAAGGCAGGGAGTCAAAGGCATTATGCCATGATTTCCACTCTGTATTTGAAAAGCCACAGCATACAGGCTTAGATAAGGCTGATTACTTCCCAGAAGAAGTAACCGAGGAGTCTGCTGAACATCATCTATTAGTGCAACATATGCCTAAGAATCTTGAGAGTGTTGGCTCAGGAAACATCTGGTTTTAATGAACCTGGGAGGGCTGGCAACATTGCAGATGACTATAAAGGTCTTAGGTTTTGTCAGTACTTCAGAGGGGTGTAACAGAAGCAGTGAAGATTGTTATAAGCTGAACAACCTGAAGTCAATATCTAGCAAAAGAGTGTACAGGGAAATATGAGGTTCAGCTTCTAACTAGAAACATAATTAATATCAGGCAACATAGCTTTCAAGGAGGTAGAGGCTGCTAAACAGAACTTTCATTTCGTATGTGATTACAAATTCAGTTGTTGAGTGACTGTGGAGAGGTAATGTGATTTTGTGATGTGTTCAGCATGGGCCAGCTCAATATTTTGGCTTGAGTCAAAAAAAGCAGGGAATGCTGACTGATGGGAGTAAGGTTTTAATGAAATAGCCTGTGTCCAGTGTTATTTCAGTTTCTCTATTGGTGATCTGAAAGTAAATATAAAATCGCTGCTGATAAAATCTGAGGATGACACACAAACCGAAGGAGTAGCCAATAATGATGAGGACAAATTAGTTACACAGAGACAAATGATGGTGCATTCTGCAGTGCCCATTTCAATAAAATGCTTTTTAATGTTGCCAAATGCCAAGTCACTTATCTGGATTGCAGGAACAAGGAACTGTTCTGATCCAGTCAACTCTTTTTCATGGCAGCCCTAACATGGGATTTTTTTCTTTTACTTCCTCTTTTTTTTTTAATCTTGAAATATCTGTTACTTGAGGGTAATACACTTGGATCTCACCACTGACTGTTTTGCAAATGTGTTTTCACCAGCACACCCTGTTTTAAGCTGGTTGCGTATGTTAGTGTTAGCCTCTTATAGGTGTGGGTGACAGTGTTGGACCAGCAATGAGTGAATCAGAGTTGGTGGGGGTGTAGGTGACTGTTGAGACCTACTCTATGCTCAGAACATGTCACTTTGCTACAGATTATACCCTTCTTGTGTGCTTTTCCTAGCTGGGGGCAAGCTGCTTAAAGTGGCTCACATCTTCTGTGAGCTTGGTGCTGTGCTTGTAACTAAAGATTCATGCATTGGCTGATAAATTACACCTAGTCAAATGTGCATTTAAAGTTACTTGAAGCACTTTCTTGGACAACTGCCCTTCCCAGTTCATTATTTGTGCATCCTTGTACCATCTGTCCAAACCACGAGCCCAGCTTAGTGCAGCTGGGTCTTCATTAATAGACTCTCAAGAGTCAGTCTGCATGCTGCGAGGTTTGAAGGGTGATTAGGACCTCATACTGTCTTCGGTGGAGCAGGAAGAGAAAGCTGTAGTAGCAGAATTGCTCCAGCTTGTACTTCCTTTACAGCATCAAAGACTTGTATCTCTATAGAACAATGTAAAAACAGTAGAAGTCTATTTCCAGTTAATTATTAGGAATATCTTGATTTCATCTAGGATCTCAAGTGAAAGTCAAAAATCTTAAGGGAGAAGTTGCGCATATGAAGATGGATGCATTGAGAGATGGTCTATTTTAGTAGCTTTTTTCCTCCTTGAAACCAAATATCACTTAACCTAATGTAATCCCACAGACTTGTGGAATATTTTTTGGTCATGGATTTTGAGTACGTTGTCTCCACAGCTCTTTTCACAAATGACTGCACCAGGTAAACATCAACCAGAGTGCTGGGCTCAAGTCCTGACTTGCAGGACAGGTCAGCCTTCCTCCATCACTTTGAGATGCTCCTCTACACGCTCATGGGCTCCCACTGAACACATTGAAAAAGCTCCTGACACTAAGCTTGTGAGAGTGGATGGGACCACAACCTGGGAAAACAGTTAGCTTTATTAAAATAGGGTCTTGGGTATTGAACCAATTTCTCGAACTTGCTTCTCTTGTCATTAACCCTGACTGATCAGTGAGTTTTAATTTCTTTTTCTAATGGGCTAAGCAAGCTTTGATAAAACCCAAATGTAACTGTGAACTATTCTCTCTTTCCTTCTGGGAGACTACTTCGTGGTACATACTAAGCTATAAACATGATGGCAGTTGTTAGAATATTTTTCATGCCATGATGCTCTCACATTGAAAGAAATAAGAGACTGTTAATTGTATTAATTCTGCATCTTTCAGAACTTATTTGTTGGTTTATATACTGGCTGTCCTCTTGCTGCAGTAGAAGTGAAAGTGGTGCTGTAAAATTAATTTATGTGGTGCTGGCGACCAAGGAGTTAGGTCTCTCTCTCTCTCTCTCAAAGTCCCCAGCTTATGGCTGTTGTGTCAGGTCTATTTACAGGTGAACTGATGAGTATGACAAGAACCAGAAGGGAAACATGAACCTGCTTCACGTGATGATGTGGCGAAATATCAGATCCCTCTGGAGACTTGGACCTGAACTGCTGTCCCAAGGTTATGAGGGCTCTGCTCTGCCACTGCCTTCACCAGCCTGGGAGAAAGCAACAAGTACAATCTCCTTTAGGGAAGAGGACCTGGCAGGGCAGAAGTCTTTCCAGGCTCTCAATTCGTTCATCTGCTTGTAGCAGATGCCAAACAAATTCCATCTGACCATCACCAAAGATCCTGAGGGACTTCCCACACTCAACTCTTGCCCTCTGAAGCCAAAGGTCTTGTGGGTGACTACCTTGGTCTTCTCCCTTGGGATAAAACCGCCTGAGCTGCTGCTTGGGGCTCCTCTGGGGGAGCTCCTGGGCTTGGTCTGTCCAATCTGATGACCTCCAGCAAACAGCAGTGGAGCAGGAGACACCAGACAGTTTCATTTTGCTGGGGGTCTTGTGTGGGCTGGGTTGGTGCCAGTATCTGTGCTTGGGTAAGGGTATGGAGTAGGAGTCAGGAAAGTGCATGGCAGAGGGACATGACATTTGGATGGCAGGCACATGAGGAGTAATTTTCAAATTTGCTGTGTCCCCCTCTGTGAATCTTGTTTAGGGGTCACATTGCCTGTGACTGCTCTGCACCACTTCAGCAGCTGACACTCAGGCTGGACATGTGGTGCCTCTGCAGCCCAGGGAACTGTGTGTGCAGACTTGGGAGGGGTGAGAAATAAAGGATGGATATGGCTTGTCCTCACAGTGTTGGCTTTTAGGTTGCCTCTATGTGATAGAGAAATCTCAATGCCTGTAAATATTTCTGTCCTCCAGAGAAGGTACTGCCTGTATTGCATTATCTGTGAAAAATCCTTGCCCCAAAACCTTATTTGTGGCTCCATTAACCTAAAGAACTCGTCTGAATGCTCCATTTGCCTTTTAAATAAAGAACAAGTGATTGCTGAGGATTTGCATCCCTATCATTTTGCGTTGCTTTCCTCATTATGAGAGGAACATAAGGGTCCCTGATCATTATTTCTAACTCCGTCATTAGCAAAGGTCTGGAAAGCATGTTTTCACTCCATTAGCCTTCAGAAATAAAAAGAATGATTGCATAAGTTGAGAATCATTATTTCAACTGACTCTTCTCAATGTATTGCTGTGGAACAGGCTGGGGTCTAAACATGAGCTGACAAATTAATTTACATTATTAGTACTTTCCAGAAAAAAACACCATGTTCAGGACTGATTTAGCAATACAAATGGCTTTATTTGTGGTTTTATTTGCTTCCCTGGTCACTTATGACAAACATCAGTAAGCTAATATTTGTCCTCATGATGTCTGCCAGTACCCCTATGATTTACCACTGGAGGAGTGGTGAAACAGATTCCAATATCTGCCACAGTCCTTTTGTTTCTCAGAAGTGTGTGGATACCTGTGTTAACCAAGGCTGACCTCTTTCTCTAATGGTACCTTTCTGAGATAATGCTGAAGTTCACGGTTATATGACTGCACAATGGCATGTGACACCAGGAGTGGTCCAGATGATCTGAACAGGGCCCTTTCTATGTTCAAAGCAATTTCTTCTTTGCTTTAAAAAACCAGGATGGAATGATCCTACCTTTCTTCCTGTTAGAAGACCAAAATGCAGCCATTTTTCTTCTGGGTACAGTATTAATACTTGCTAGACCTCTGATGAGATTTGGAATTACTTAGCAAGATATTCTTGCCACAAAACAGGGCTCACACAGCATGACCTCTTTCATGGTGTCCTGTCCCACCACTGATCCTTGTCAGTGGAGATAAGCTGCTACACAGCACCTTGAGTCAGCTCATCCAACAGCAAAGGAAGGCAATAGACATCAGGATAATGCAATAATTCAGTCCTGGATAGAAAATATTATAGAAGAAGTATTATGTCTTATTTTGATTGCTCAAGATAGTAAAATTAATTACAATGCAGCTGAGATCTTGGATTGAAACTGGGTTGAAGGAGACTATTTAGTCCCCTTTTCCAACTGAAATAGACTTTTAAACAATTTCTTTAAAATTACTAATGAGTCAATTGGCATGAAGGAAAGCATCTCCCATAGATCCGTGCTGCTCCTTTCACACCAAGTTCCTCATCTGGAGTTTTGAGTGGAGGTAGGAAAGATCACATTCTCCTTGTCAGTGAAAGGTTGTGGGGTGTTGTATTTGTGATTTTTTTAACAGGTGTATGGCTGCCAAATGAGATGTGGGTTGCAGCTTGGAAACATAGGTATTTTGTCCACAGAAGGCATTCAATAAGAGTCAAAAGTGAAGAGCATAGAAAGGAAAACCCAGGTGATAGCGCGAACTATGATATTATGCCAGAATTTTATGCTAATTGCACACCTTGTTTTCTTCACCTCTACTATGCTAGTTCCTAGGAGAGGAAAGAGTTCAAAAGCTTCAGTCCAGCAAACCCTCAGAAAACCTGCAGTCATTCATGCTTTGCTATTAGCCCAAATCATAATCTGAAAGACAGGGAAAGATGTCCTCTATCTGACAGTGCTGTAAAACAATGATCATGGTCCTTTTCTCCTCTGGACACTCTTCATGGAAACCTAGCCAGAGCAAACAAGATAGAAAAGTCCTTTGACCAGCAGAGTAAAAAGCATAGTGTCAGTCCTGAGACAAAGGAATTCATCTTAGCCTTGAGATTGACCTGAACTTTAAGGGATCTGCGCCCAGGCATGCATAGAATAACAATTGGTACATGTCACAGCAGCTTGTAAAATCAGGTACTGTAGAAGCTGACATGACTATCACTTTTGCTGAAGTATTCATGGTAGAGGCAAAGGCCTCATCAAAACAGTCCAGAGAAACAATGGGGTATACCTAGGGAGCTGTGAGATACAGCCCAAACCTACAAACCTACATGAGACAGGTTCTCACCCCATTCCAGAATTGTATCAGTGACAGGCTGACAAAGAGTTTTGAAGCATTTGGATGATAAGCACCAAGACCTCCTGATAGACATCAAGGCTAGAATTATCACCAAATAAAGTAGAGTGAAAGTAAAGGTGCAAGATGAGACAAGGAACATCATATTAAGGGCATCTAGAAGGTTATGCTGCACTATTAATAGTCTCTTCTGGCCTGAATTCCACAGGTCTGTGCAGCATAGAGCAGACTTTTCCAACCTCTGGTTTGATCTGCTCCAACAATATGTTTCAGGCTAAATTGGAAGGTGTTATTTTGCTATAGCAGTCCCTTTGTGAGGCCCAGAATGACTCGGAGATCCTTTGGACTGTGACACAGACCAGCAGGTTTCATCTTCAGGTTGCAGGACATGTCACTGTGAGCTTCCTCTACTGGAAGATTGGCATCCTGGGTTGCTGAAAGCAGCCTTGCTGAAATGTGGCTGTGTTGTAATTGATAAATACACTAATGAAGTCTTCATTGCATTATTAGGACATTTAGAAATTTACTCTGGGACACCTTTCAACTCCATTAAATCCACCTTTGTCACAAGATAAAGTGCTGTTCATAATAGGCTCATTAACATGCAGACTGGAGTTGAGCCCCATCCATTAACAGCTGGCAGTCAGGAGTTTCCAAAAAGACCTCAAGAAACATTTTCCATCACCAGAGGCTGGTTTCCTCAGCGTGTCTGTTAGTCCTGTCTGGGATGTTTCGTGGCAGAGAGCTTTTCTGCTATGTTCCCTGTGTCATTTAAATGTACTGCCAAGACTAGCTGTAATCAGTTAGGGATCTGGAAAAATCTGCTGGGGTTCCCACCCTGCTTCTGGAGACTTTATTGGACTCAAAAGCTGCCATGAGCAGAAGATACCAGCCCCTTGCAACAGCCATGGGCATTTTCCTCCTCTCTCCCGCTTGGCTGACTCACATTTAGAGCCCGAGTACCAACGGCTCTGATTAAGTGCTTTAGAGCCAGGCGTGATGATTAACAGTGAATGAAAACAATGGCATTTCAGTGGTGGCTAATAGGCTTCCAAACTTAATCTCTCACGCTCTCACAGAGATAAAGAATAGATAATTCTTCAGCAACAATGATTACACAATAAAGTTTGTATTTGCTCTGTGCTGATGAGCTATGACGTCTGGTTTCACCCACTGGCACTTCAGAGACCCCAGGGCTGGGGGTGCTGCCAGCTCAGGGTTTTAGGGATCTCTGATGACTTGCAGCTCTGTCTCCTGGAGCAAGGAATGGATGCCTTTGTTCTTTCCTGCTTTATAAAAAGCCCAGATCTCCAGCCAACTGCTCACAGGGAAATACAGACTAAGGGAAATTGAAATTGTCCTTAAGTAAGCTATATGAGCTTACAACTTTTGGACAAAACTCACAACTTTGGGGCATGATTTATTGATTTGAGTTCTGATTGTCAGTTCTGGGTCTGGTAAATCCACAGCAGGGGAGAGAGCTATAAAATTGTCTCTGGGCTAAGGGAGAAAGCTAGCAGAGAATCTAGACTGGGCTGTAAGGATGACTTTCTAAATACTGAGAGCATCTTTTCTGAATGGGATGAAAGCCTGTCAGTGACTGAGGTAAATGGGAAACTTGACATGAAGAGCTGAGTCTTCAAAGGTGTCATGTTTTAGCGGCCCAAATGCCAGGACAATGGGACTTACCAGTCCATTCAAACAGATCCAGTGAGTAGCTGAGCTTCAGTGAAACAAACATTAGACTTCTACTGGAAAGGATTCATGAATCAAAGCAGACTGGGTTCAAGACAGCAAAGCTCCTGCTGA
>NW_008675208.1:63250-67486 GCF_000695815.1 Acanthisitta chloris
TTAGGACAGCTCCTGCCATGAGAAAACCCTCATCCCCTCAGACTTGTCCATCATCACATGGTGCAGACAGCAGTAAACTGTGGGCAAGGCGCTGTGTCACTGAAATCAATGAATTTCCCACAGCTCTGTATTTCAGGAGTTACCCTTTGCTTCTTGACTTCTTACAAAAGAAAAACTGTTCCTTTTTTTATCTCAGTTCAAGTCTTGTCTGTGTTGCTCCTGAGGTGCCTGGCAGGAGGTCAGCTCTTTCAAAGATGTTTCTCCCATCCCTCTTGACAAGCCCTAAATGCAAGGTCTAGAACAAGAACTATACAATGCTAGTGGTATATTCAATGAGAAAACTAGTTTTGGGGGCAGGCAGGGCAGCTAAGTAGAGTATACATCCCACTGCTAGAGCATCGTTTGATTTAGTGGACAAACAGCTAGACATTATAGTTAGG
Source organism: Acanthisitta chloris (assembly GCF_000695815.1). Lineage (NCBI taxonomy): Eukaryota > Metazoa > Chordata > Aves > Passeriformes > Acanthisittidae > Acanthisitta > Acanthisitta chloris. Next base: position 63,691 of record NW_008675208.1, read on the forward strand.
TTTTACAGCTGATAAATGTCAGTCCTTAAACAAACATCTAATGGGGCTTTGAGCTTTGTTTCTTCTGAAATATCAGGCTTCAAAGGAATGCTGTTTTTTAATAGCATCTAGGATTGTCTTTTCAGGCTGGGAGATATTAAAAAAAAAGACAAAGCAGAGTTCATCCCTGATGTATTCAGCCTCATTCAGTTTGTATTTTTGCATTTTCTTCTGCACATAATTCCTGCTCCTTTTCACTGCCTCTGGTATCCCAGCTGTTCACATTTCCTTTACTCAGGCTTCATGACATGAAGCCAAGAATCAGATTTTGGTGAAACCAAGATAATTTGCAATTAGCTCCACCTTTTTCAGAGAAAATATTATATCTGTGTCTTGAACTATGCTTTGTTGTAGCAGTATGGCACAGTTCCTGTAATCGTGTCTTATCAGTTTGTTGAGCCCCTATCTTTGTATCAACTATATCCCTTCAGATCTCCCACGGAGGCAACTAAAGATGCTCATTATAATCACAGTTGGGCTGTCCTGAACTTCTCTTTGAAAATCAAAGCAGTTCAATTATTCTTTTTATTCTTCATTTTTACCCATTTCTGTTGTATCTGGGGTACAAGACAATCACCCAAATACAGGTCAAGATTGGGATTTACATGAGACTAATTTCTTAAAAAATATTGAAACATTTCACTAGGTTTTGGCATTGTGTTATTTCCCTTTGAAGAAAGATTTTTTTTCTTCCAGCTTCATTTAACATCTTCTTACCCTGAGTGGCTTTAACTCACTAAGATAGCAGAAAGTCACCCCAGAAATAAGGATCGTATCCTGACAGGCTAATGATTCGCACAGTTCACTGGAGGGTTTGGTGAACAATAGGAATTGGCTCAAGGGGCCAGGAGAAGGAGGGGTTAGCTCACAGGGTCAGAAGGGGGGAGGTGAAGAAAGATGAGGTGGTGATGAAGAACATCCCTTCCCTTTTCCTGTGTTGGCTCATCTGACCGTGTACCAAGACTTAGTTTCACCCATGGTGGAGCAAATTCAGTAGCTCCTTCATGGTTCATTTGGAAAAACTATTTATTTTTCAAGTGGAAAAACTGGTTTTTAATTTCTGAGATGCTATTAGAGACAAACATTAGTCCTACCTGCAGACCCCTCTTCCCACTTCCCTTTGCAGAGTCACAGGGTGTTCCTGTTTACATGTGGCATCTGAGAGAGGCTCTGAGGTCTGTGTTTTAGAGTCAGCTAAGTGCATATAACTGGACAGACTTTTCTTCATTCTAATTGACCTGCAATTCTTTTTTGTATGACTGGGGAGGCAAAATGCCTCTACCTCTGCTTCCCACACTTGGTCCTCCATGGTTGAAATTTATTGTGTGTACTTTGTTCCTGGCCAGGCTTCTCCTCAACACCCCATGTTGTCTGTTACTGTGTATAAAAATGATCTGTGTTGACACAGGATGAGTGGGCACTTTGTATTATCAGCTCCAGCATTTGCCTGTGTGCTTTATTCCATGCAACAAAAGTGTATTTCACAGCAAGGTGATTTCTTGAAAGGTTTTCCACTAACAATTTGTCTAAAAAGAGATGCTGCTAGAGAAGGCAGAAAAGCGGGTTTCTTCAACCCATTCAGCAAAGTTACTGAGGAAATCACTCAAGGCTCTGATGCTGCTGATATGGACCTAGATTCCTGCTTTATTTGCAGGTCCTGGTGGTATAATGGGATAGGGACCTATTTTCAGGGTCGCAGGGGCCTGGAGAGTAAGCTGCAGTAATTCATACAAGCTCTCTGGGATAACCACCAGCCTCTGGCCTGCCCTGCCCTCCCTGCAGCCTGCAGACCTGTGCACACCAGCCCCACTGGTCCTCACCAGCTCGTGTTGGCCTGCTGTAAGCAGGGGTGTGCTTGCTGTGCACTGTTTTCTCTTCTGCAGCAGCAGGCTCTTTCCACTGCTGCCAGCTGAATGTTTTTTAATTATCCTCTTTGGACTTTTGTGCACCATAATCAACAGCTAATTGCAAACAATCAGACAAACTGGTGTGCTAGGGAAGGAGAGGAGTGACAGAGATGCAGGGACTAAAGCAGTAACTGACTCCAGAGACAGGGCATGGCTGATGGCAAGCAGCTGTTTGGAGTAGGGGGGCTCAATGAAAGATGGGCTGCAGCGAAAGCAACCCCTCTTCTTTCCTCTGCATCTCTTCTTTCCTCTGTCCCTGAAGCATCTTCACATTGTGACTCACTTCTGCCACATCACCTCTGTTGTAAGACAATACAGCTTGCTTTTGCAGGCAGTATCGTTAGATCCCATTAGTCTGTGGGGAAAACAACGCACTGGAGAATGGCAAATTAAGAGACTTAAAAGTCACATCACTGAGCCTGCCAGAGTTCAAGAAGCATTTAGACAACACTCTCACGTACATGCTGTGATTCTTGGGGCTGTCCTGTGCAGGGCCAGGAGTTTGAGTTTGATGATCCTTGTGGGTCCCTTCCAACTCAAGATACTCTACTATTCTATAATTCTATGGTAAAGCAGCAGCAGCTCTGTTGCTTTTCCTGGAGCTACCCATATGTTCCCTAGCATCTTGGAGGAGTGTCCTGTCATGCTGGAGGTAAGCTCCAGGGAGGTGAAGGCCTTGAAGTGGTGGACCCAGCATTTGGCACAATCCCAACTGCAGCACAGTCTTTCCAGGAGGATTGGACAAATGCAGGAAAGAGCTCCTGCCCCTAAGGCTTATGTTTTACTGCCATGTTTTGGCGTTTGCCCCACTTATTTACCACTTGACGCTGACATTAGCAATGAAAGGGGATTAAGAGGTTTGCGTTTGTCCATTTTTTATCATCCTCTGGTTGCTCTGTTCTTGGGCGGGGGTGGTTATTTCTTTAAATCAGTGTGAGAACCCTCGCTTTTTCTTAAAAACACTATCGCCTTCAAAACAACAATCACTCAGTACCCTGAAGGTGCCTGCGGAAGATGGAGCTGTTGTTATGCCCCTCCACGACTGTCTAGCCCCCTCTACCCGCATACGTGCCACGAGGAGTCCAGCAGTTGTACCGGGACTCAGTCCAGTGGTTGTACCGGGACTCAGTCCATTGGCTGTACCAGGACTCAGTCCTGTGGCTGTACCGGGACACAGTCTGGTGGTTGTACTGGGACTCAGTCCGTTGGCTGTATCGGGAATCAGTCTGGTTGTAGCAGGAGTCAGTTCGTTGGCTGTAGTGGAGTCCGGTGGCTGTAGCTGGAGTCAGTCCAGAGGCTGTACTGGGACTCAGTAAGATGGCTGTAGCTGGAGTCAGTCCAGTGGCTGTACCAGGACTCAGTCCAGCAGCTACAGCGGGAGTCAGGCCAATGACTGTACTGGGACTCAGTCCGGTAGTTGTACCAGGAGTCAGTCTGGTGGCCGTACAGTGAGTCAGTCCAATGGCTGTACCAGGACTCAGTCCGATGGATGTACCGGGAGTCAGTCTGGTGGTTGTAGTGGGAGTCAGTCCAAGGGCTGTACCGGGAGTCAGTCAGACAGCCATACCGGGAGTCAGTCCTGTAGCTGTAGTGGGAGTCTGGTGGCTGTACCAGGACTCAGTCCAGCGGCTGTACCAGGACTCAGTCTGATGGCTGTACTGGGACTCAGTCCAGCGGCTGTACCGGGAGTCAGTCTGGTTGTAGCGGGAGTCAGTCCGTTGGCTGTAGTGGAGTCCGGTGGCTGTAGCTGGAGTCAGTCTGATGGCTGTACCGGGAGTCAGTCTGGTGGCTGTACTAGGAGTCAGTCCGGCGGCTGTAGCGGAGTCCGGTGGTGTGCCGCGCCGTGCCGT
>NW_008675209.1:0-5246 GCF_000695815.1 Acanthisitta chloris
ACAGCGGAGGGGTTGGGGGGAGGGAAAGGGATTTTTGTTGGGAGGGAGGTTTTTTGGGGAAGGAGGAGCGGAGAAAAGGTTTGGGGAGAAAGGATCTGGGAATAGGGGAGAGAAGGGAAGGAGGGGAGAAAGGATTTGGGGAGAGGAGGTTTGGGGAGAAAAGACTCGGGAGAAAAGGTTTGGGGAAAGGGGAGTGGAGGAAAGGAGGGGAGAAAGGATTTGGGGAGAAGAGATTTGGGGAGAAAAGATTTGGGAGAAAAGAATTGGGAAGAAAAGGTTTTGGGGAGCAGAGGTTTGGAGAGAAGAGGTTTGGAAAGAAAAGGGTTGGGAAGAGGGGAGCAAAGGATAAAAGACAAAAGGTTTGGGGAGAAAAGCTTTGGGGAAAGGGGAGTGGAGGGAAGGAGGGGAGAAGAGATTTGGAGAGAAGAGGTTTGAGGAAAGGAGAGGAAAGGAGAAAAGGGGAGGAGAGAAAAGGGGAGAAGAGAAAAGGGGAGAAAAGACTTGGGGAGAAAAGGTTTGGGGAAAACGGAGTGGAGGGAAGGCGGGGAGAAAAGATAAGGGGAGAAGAGGTTTGGAGAGAAGAGGTTTGAGGAAAGGAGAGTAGAGGAAAGGAGAAGAGAAAAGAGGAGAAGAGAAAAGAGAAAAGAGGAGAAGAGAAAAGAGAAAAGAGGAGAAGAGAAAAGGGGAGAAGAGGTTTGGGGAGAAAAGGCTTGGGGAGAGGGGAGCACAGGAAAGGAGAGGAAAAAAGGTATGGGGAGAAGAGGTTTGTGGAGAAAGGATTTGGGGAGAAAAGGTTTTGTAAGGTTTGGAGAAAAGATTTGGGGAGAAAGGAATGAGAGATTTGAGGAGAGGTGGAAAGGTTCGGGGAAGGGAGAGAAAGATTTGGGGAGAGGGGAAAGGGGGGGAATTGGGGGAGAAGGGGAAAAAAATTGAGGAGACGGGAAAATTTGGTAGGGAAAAGAATTGGGGAGTGCGGAAAAGCCCTGGGGAGGCGGTGGAACGGGTCTGGGAGGGAGCGGGGGCCGTGCCGGGTGCGGCTCCCCGTGCGGCACTGCGGCTCCCTCTGCCGACAGCGCTGCGGGAAGGGAAAAGCAGCGCCCGGTATGGATGGGAGCTACTCCAGCGAGGAAAGCCGGAGGAGTGTTTCTCCCTGCGGGCTGCACCACTCCAGCACAAACCCGCGGGCTATAGGGCACCTGTGGGCTAACTAGGATGTCAGAGCATCCTTTATACTCTTGCTTGTCCCCTCGCCACATTCTGCCGCGATAACACTCCATCAGTTCCAAGGAGAAGCCAAAATGCACTAGCAGTCCTGGCTGACACTGCTCCTGTGCCATTCCCAGGGGAGGAATTCCCTGCCGAGGGCTGTAAACAGCATACATACAACCTGTCTGGCCAGCCTGGCATGGCATCTGCAGTGAGATGGGCACAACTCGGGTTTTCTAAAGGCATTTGCACAACTGTCCTGGTGACTTCAGAGCCAAAGTCTCCAACCCACAGAGCTCTGCATTTCCTTGCGCATCCTTCCCTAAGGGAACCTTCAAACACCCTGTGGAAAGCAACTTAGGAGATTAATCCAGGTCCCTCTCAGAGCATAGAAGTGACACTCCTTGCTCCACTGGTACAGCACCAGCCTCACATGTTGGAGCAGACACCACTCCCAGCCAGGCCAGTCCATGGGAGCCACCACATTCCCACTGGAGTCTGATCAGCTCAGCCCCAGACCTGACACCTCCATGCCCTCGATCTGACTGGGCTGCAGCTGAGAGGATGCCCCAAAAGTATTTCCTCACCATTCAGCATCCAAGCTGCTGTGCAGAGCACATTCCAGCTGGGGACACAGGGAGCTGTGCCCTGAAATGCAGTCACTGCTGAGCTGGTCTGTCTCACCTCAGCAGGACCTTGTCCCTCGCTGGGAATGTGGCCCTTGGTATGTATTGCTGTGAGCAAAGGCAGCAGCACCAGCGACAGCCTAGTGGAGCTGTTCCTGCAGGGAGAGTTCGGGAGTCCTCGTAACACACTGAATAAAGCATATTTAGCAAGTCCACCAGGTGGAGAAAAAGAGATGAGTTAGAGCAGGAGCACTGATGCCAGGTCGGATCCTGTCCCTCCAACAAGGCAGTGGCAGAGTTGGCCACTGGCAGCTGGGAGGCAGCAGCTGCTGTGTGTCACAGGCTGCAGCGCTCAAATGCCATTCCCTTCCCACCACCCTCCATCCGTCTCACCCTGCCCCTTCCCCTGCTCAGCTCTAATCCAGGCAAGCTGCTAAAATCAGTGAGGATTCTGCCCTCAGAATCACACAGTCCTGCTTTGGGCTCCCAAAGTAGTTTATCTATTCCACCCCACAAAATCAACTTCACCCAGCCCAAGTGATACATCTGCATCCCTTCCATGGCAAAACAGTGTGGTACCTGAAGGGGCTCAGCCCCAAGGAGGTGCTTCAGGCTGTGGTTGTAGCAACAGGTTCATTAGGCAAAATCCTTGGATGGCTTCCACTTCTGAGAATGAATCACAGCTCCCTGAAGTGCTCCTGCTCAGCCTGTGCTGCTCCAACAGGTGCTAGTGCTGTGCTCAGCACTGTGGCAGCTGAGACCCTGATTGCTTATCTGATTTCCTATCATCTAAAACACTTGAGTGCTACACTTAAATCATCTTAATGTTCATTTTGAAACTGAGTTTATAAGTAAAGTTTATCCCTCATATTTGTCTACTCCAGACACATATTCACTGGGGTAAGAATTACTCCTTTGCCTTGCTCTGGATTCAGTGGGGTAAACATCACTCACTCCTCTACCTTGCCCTGGATTCCACCTGGGCTAAAGCCTCATTTCCTACCAGTGCACGTGGGTAAATTCATTCATATGCCCTTCAAATGCTTTGCAATGATTAAAGCTTATCCAGACAGAGACAGCAAGGCCCAGAGAGAGGAGCAGCAGCCACAGGTCCCTGCTAAGGAGAGCCCATTACTGGGAATCTTTTCCCAGGGTTCATATAGCTGAAAGAGGAGTTGTGTGTGCAATAACAGGGGGAGAGGAAAATACAGGAGATTTGCTTTCTTTCTCTCCCTTCCAGTGTTTATGAAGGAGCCCAAAGCAGCAAGATGACCTTTGTCAGCTCATGCCTAGAGTAGGTGATGTGCACAATAAAATGAAAACACCAACAAAAAACCTCAATGAACTTGACATAGGAGACCTGACTCTGCCTTTACTCATCCTAGAGCAAACCAACAGAAACACTAGTGAAATCAAGGAGGACACTCGGGTGACCTGATGATAGTCCCTGAGCAAAGCTGGATATGGTCCTTAAAAAGCAACTTTCCACCATAACCAGTGCAGAAATCCCTCCAGTACTGGTTTTGCTAAACTGGTTGAGCTCATCTTTCTCCTGATCCCTTCGGGGTTTTGCACAAAGCATTGCCTTGAAGTAACCTCTTGTTTGCTTATCCTGATGCACTCACCTCCCCAGGAGAGCAGGGGGTCCAGGGCTGCCCCCAAAATTAGGGTGCCAGGGCTGCCCCCTCTGTGCCTCTCCCTCTGCGAGCAGGGAACAAACAGCAGGAAAAGATGAACTGTTTAGGGAACAAAAGATCCTTTTTGCATACATATATTCTGAGCAGACAGAGATAAAAGGCAAGAACAGGGGCTTCCAAAATAGCTACTTAATGGAAAATTCCAATGCTGGGAAGGGATAATGCAAAATGTGCCTGTGTGCCTAAGGGAGCCCTGCAAGGGTCAAGGTGTGCAAACAGGGACAGTCCCTGGGAGGGAGCGAGTGTGGGAGTGTGCAGGACACGACGGTCACTGTCTCCCTCTCCTGGCTGCCTCGGAGAAGAGGTGCTGAAATTCCTGTTGCTCCCAAGTTTTGGTGGGGATAGTGTCCATGGATCACAGCTAGGGAACTATTGACTGCACAGTGAAAAAGGATCAACTCTAAAACACATTTACCCATGGTTTAGCAGCCTCCAAGCCTGCTGGTGCTCCGTGCTGGCTCTGTAAGTGTAGGATATCTCAGCTAACACCAGACACCTCCAGCCAGGAGGATGGGGCCACCTGAGCTGGTTGCCCTTCCCAGGGCTGGCAGCTCCTTTCCTGGGAGCACAGGACTTGGGAATTTGGCTGAGCACTCCAGGCTGCCTAAGGACTGCTCTGTGGTGTGTGGGACAGTCCATACTTTGCTCTTTTCAGCTCCTCCTCTCTGCACTGGAGCCCTGTGAGATGTGCTGTGCACCCTGGGCAGGAGGAAAGGTCTGTCCTTTCTGGAAGGTCCTGGCTGTGTAACTTCAGGGATCCTCCTTAGAGACTTGGACTAAGTGCCTTTCCTCCGAAGCTGCTGGAGGGGCTCTGATCCAGCATTTTGGAACACTCTCTGCCTCCACCATCTCTTTGCCTCCCTCCTGGAGCCCTGACTGATGCCAGGCTGGTACAGCCCTCATTGCTGCCCTACTGCACCCTGAGGAGTGTGGCTACATGGACCCAGCTGAGCTGTGGGGTGGAGAGAACCACCTCTGCCACATATGGATGGGAGAACACTCCAAAAATCGGGATGAGGGGCTGTGCTCCACATCTGGCTGCCGAGAGCTGTGGGGATGCTAAGTGGATCTGGGGGGGTCTGTGCAGTGGGACTGAGGGCAAGGAGCTGCCAGCCCAGCACAGCTCTGCCTGTTTAGCTCTAAGGCCACCCCAGCACTGCCCTAGGGGCTCACTGGGTCCCTCTGCTTCCTGCCCAGCACCACAGGGGAGAAAGATGATGTTTCTCATCCCTCTCTCGACTCTGTAAACCTTCACCCCCTTCCCTTGCATTCCTCATTCCCTGGGTTAGTGAAAGGAGGTACCTGAAATCTCTCCAGCCTGAAAAGAGGCACCACCTGCCCTGGGAGGCAGCAGGGGCAGCCACATCCTCACTAGGGAACATACACTTTGTACCTCCATCACCTTTGGGGCATGGGAAGGTCTTCAGTTGTATTTGCTATGGGGTATCTGTCCCTCGGCAGGTCACAACTACCACAGCAATAAGTGGTACCAGTTTTCCCAGATTTTTGGGTCTGACTCCCAAACATCCTTACTTTTTTGCCTGTTTTATTGTCACTATTGTGCTACCACCACTTGCACAAAGCTCAGTCCTGGATCCTGGACCTGGGCATTGTACCAGTGCAGAGCAAACTTTTTCCCTCATCACAAGGATGGAGAGACAGGGAAAGTGAAGGAAGGAAAGAAAATGGCAATATAAAACCCCAAAGTGCTTTGGAA
>NW_008675209.1:5275-27184 GCF_000695815.1 Acanthisitta chloris
CCAGCTCCTGGTGGGACTTTGTGAGGAACCTGTGCCTGGTGCTGAGCCAGATGGCCACATTGGGGAATCAGAGAGCCCAACATGCTCTGGAAAGTTAAACTGCAGCTACAGACACTGGGACTACTCCATGCAAAACATCCCAAATCCTCTCCTTTCCTTATCCACACATGAGGAGAAACACTGTGCAGCAGAAAGAAAATGTTCTTTCTGTCTCACTGGAAGTGAATATCCCCTCACAAGGCTTCACATAACTAGATCTGTGTTTAGCTAAAGCTGCTCTTGACATTAAACCCAGGATCAGCCAGAGAATGCCAAGATGTGTCAGAGCCTCTGGGCTAGAACAGAGCCCATTAAAGCCAATGCAGGTTTCATGGGAGCACCAGTAGGTTCCTGTTACTCGGATGGTTTGGTTAGGGATGATGATTATTTTGGCATTTTTCCTGGGTCAGCCACACTCCTCTAGCCAGAAAGGGACTTAGCAGTGAAAACTTCTGTGTGTTGCTTGCTAGAAAACTCAGCATTGCTCCTGGGGCACTGCTGCACTCCTGGGCCCAAGCCTGACACTGCTACTGCCTCACTGGTATCTTTCCAGGATGGGGAGGAGGGATAGGAGCCAGGACTTGTGTCCTGAGCAGGAAGAAATCTTCCCAGGGCTAAAGTCAGTCTGGAGGCTGGGACAAGGCTCCTGGGCTCAGCTCCAGGAGAGCGGTACCAACCAATAGCTACAAAAGAAGGCAAATCAGCATTTTTAGATGCTTTCCCCCCACAATTAGGATTTGCTAGTGCTAAGACATATCTCAGGCTCTGTGTCTCAGTTTCCCCAAGTGCATCTTCCCCTGCTTGTCTGACTCAACCTGAAAAGGTGTCCCAAAGAGCCTGGCAGAGGCACCCACAGGCCACAGAACCCAGAGGGACACTCCTTGGGTGTCCCTGTCTTGTTCCTCTCTTTGTTCACAGCTTTATCCCAGCAAAGCCAACACTTATCACTCATAACTCCAGAATTAGCTTCTTCCACTGTCAGTGCAGTCTGCAACCTTCATCCATCTAATTCACTCTGATAGTAATTAGTTTTGTACTACTTTAGGTATGATGCTAATACTGATTACAGGCACTGAGAACCTGAGTAATAAATACATCCCAGGGCTGAAAATTACCTTTCTTTTTAGTGGTTAAAGCTGAAGGTAGTGAAACGAGACACAAATTGGTTTATGAGACGAGGCAGCTGCCTCCTGGTCCAGGCTGCACATTTGCAGCTTAAGCCTACTAGTTTCCATGTACCTCCCTGACAAGGGAAGGGAAAGCCTGGGCATCAAATTGGGCACTGGGAAGTTCTCCATGGACAGAGAGGAGCCAGCATGGCTGGGCTGGGCACTGCTGAGTATGTGGCCCTGGCAAAACTCTCCCTTCCCCTGAAAACAGCCCCAAGAGAGGCTTGAAGTGCTTTTAGGCAAATCAATGGCAAAGTTATTATTTTTAGGGTGGGTTTTTTCCCCTTATAGGAGCCCTAAATGGTTCATATCTGTCTGCTTCCAGGAAGGGAATTCTTCCTGTGTGGTTCTGATGGTTACCAGGTGAGGGATGTTGGAACACCAACAGCCCCACTCTGCTCCTCAGGAACTTTGAGGAATGCAAAGAGGTTTTCACTGGTAAAGGAGCTCTAGGCATGACAAAAGTACTGGTCAGACAGATAGACAAGCAGTTGGCTCCTCCAGCCAACACTCCTGGCTGTACCACAGCATCCCAAACCTCTGCCCCGCTGGCAGCACTGGCTCTGCACATGACAAGCTGATCCTTAGAGAGCATAAGTTGGCTTTGCATCTTCTTGGACACCAGGAGAGCTGCCCTGGGTCTCACCAAGAAGAAGACAAGGGCAAAGAGCCCTTGCCCAGAGCTGCATCCACACCCAGAGTGAGGGGGTTGCACCTCAGGGTGCCCAGAGCACCTCAGCTCCCCCAGCTCAGCACTTGCACCCCAAAAACAGCCAAAATATGTCATCTCAGGTTTAGATGGCTGACCTGTGGAGAGCCAAGGCAAGGCATAAACCAGCTTAGGAGACCTCTGGCAGCTGGAAGAAATCCCAGAGCTTCATGCAGGCCTCGCTCTGGGGCTGCTTGGGGCATGTAGATGATCAAGGGACAAGCAAGAGCTTCTACAAAGGATGGGGTGGGTGTGTAGAGGCAGCTCTGCCCTTGTTTCACACAGGTACAACTACCATCCACCTTAGATAAGTCTCCAAGCCCTTACCAAACTGAGGGTGCAGCCTGCAGCATGTGCATCCCCCACGTGCTCCCAGGCTGGCATGAGCATCCTTCCTCCCACCCAGAGGGACCATCAGAGGATGCTGCAGCACTGATACCTTGAAGACAACTCCCTTTCTTCCAGAAGAAGAGCTGTCCCAGCACCTCACTGGAAGCTTAGCCATGTGTTCTCCCCATCCAGCCCCATTTAAGAGCCAAACCTCTCCCCATTTCATCCTTTCCTATGTGCTGGCCTGCCAGTGGCACTGCACGGAGGGACAGGAGGGGACAGCAGTCCCTTCTGCATCAGCAGGGAAAGCTGCCTAAATCAGCAACCTCCCTCCCCAGACCTTGATCCTTCCTCTCCTAGAATGGGATCTCCATAGGGGATGGGAGAGACTCCACACGTGATGGAGATGTGAATCCAGCACGGAATTAACCGTGGAAGACACTGAGCTGGGCGGTGCCTGAGCTGAAAGGCATTTTTAGGGATTGCATCTGGCAGCTGTGCTACACAAATGAGATGCTAAAACTCTGGAAGAGCTCTGCAGTGCCAGGAGAGTCAGCAGGCACCACGGAGAGCTCTGCATGGCCAGTGTGTGGGCCTGGCAGGACACAGCTACCTGCCCAGGTAGGCACTGCAGAGCAGAGTAATGAGCCCCAGCAAGGCAGCTCAGCACAGTCAGGCTATAGCAGGGGCTGAAACCTCCTGCTGTGGGCAGGGATGGGCTGGGAGGTAACTCTACCAAGTTCCCTGCAGTGCTTAGCCCCATGGTTCAGGACAGGTTTGGCTTTCCATCCCCACCCTGATTTAAAGTTGGACCAAAAGTTGAAGTGCTGCATTCACAAATAAACCAAGGAAAGGAAAAAGTAACCAGGCAGGGTGGTACCCTTGGCACTCCTGTCCCTGAAAAATCTCCCCATGGGGCTAACAAGGGGGTGACAACCCCTGGGGAGGGGACACCACCCAGGTCCCCATGCTGTGGGTGCATCCCCCTGGGGTGGGCAGGAGAGGAGCTGGAGGGGCAATGAGACAAGAAACAGCTCTGCCACACTGCTCTGTCACCATGCCATGGTGGCTGTGCCCTCAGCTGTGCTGGGAGCGTGGCAAGGAGCCTGTTTTGCTGGTGGTCCTGCTGCTTTGTCCAGCGCGGCGCATGCGCACGCCCTGAGCATCCTCACACACAATGAGCTTCTCCTGGGCTCACTTGCAGCTCTGCTTCCTTCCCACCCCTCCTCAGCCACACAGCTCTTGCACTTCTTTGTTCCCCCCCACCCCACCCCTTCCAAATGACAACCTTCTCATCCCTTCTCTGGAGGGCTCCATGCAATTAAGGCAGCTCTTTGCTTTAGCCTTCCTAAGGGCAGCTGAAATACTCTGAGGGTGCAAAGCCAAAAGGCTTCAGCTCCTCAAACTTCAGCAGTAGGGCAGTGACAGGAGAGAGCATTGTCAGCAGGAGAAAGGGAAAAATAATCTCCATAAAGCATCCAGGATGAGAGCCCAGCTGCTAATTGCTCCTACACTAAGAAGCCTCCTTTCCCCTCCTATTTATAGCTGCTTTTTCTCTTTTGCTTCCAGGCAGCACCACAATTAACCCCACAATCTAGAGCATCCTCTTGCAATTACTTTTCTTCCTTTCCTCTGTGACTGGGGAAAAAAACAAAAGCCAACCTCTCCCCACTTAGCTTCAAGAAGTCAAATGGAGTTTTAATTCCACTTGCAAAGAAATGGTTTTTGGGCACCTCCTTTCCTCCCCCCCCAGCCCCACTAACTCTGTCCAGGGGCTGGGACAGTAAAGCAAAGCATTAAAATCCAGGGGAGAAAAAGGCAAAGGGGGGATAAATAAGCTGCTCCTGTCTCCCACAAAGCTGCCACAGATGGAAACATCAAGGGACATTTAAATGTCACCTAAAATCAGCAAAGCTACCCCCACACGAGGAGCTGTGTGGGGGGGGGCTTGGGGGTGACAAAGAGAGACTGTCACCCTGCACTCAGACTCTGTCCCTGCAGGGACCCGGGACAGGCAATCCCAAACTTGGCCAAGCCCGAGCACAGTGTGGGGGTCCCCCCCCCCGAGCATCCCCCCAGCCCTGCACAGCAACTTTCCCCGCAGCTGAGAGGTTTTGGGGTGGGGGTGGGTCCCCCACACCCTTTAGGAGGTGACCACGCTGGGGTAACCCTTCCATCCCCATCTCTGCGGGTCCTGCATCCCGAACCCCCCAGCCCTGGTCCAAAAAAAAAAGCTCGGGGAAGGTGCAGCATCCTGGTCCAGTTTTCTTTTGTGCTCTCGAGGTTTAATAGAAAATGGCGTTGGGGAGAAAGGGAGAGGAGGATGGGGGGTGTGCAAAAAGGAAGAGATAAACCTACTTGGGTGAGTTCTGTGCCCATCAGGATGAGGAAGCAGAGGGTCAGGAGCTTGCTTGCCGGTTGCATCTCTCGCACCCCGTTCTAGGCACCTCGCATACAGATCACCTCCGGGCGAGCCTCCCTGCGCCGTCCCCGAGCCTCGCTGCCTCCTCACTCCTTTATTCTTATTAAGATTTTAATTAAAAAAAAAAGGAGGAAAAAAAAAGAAAAAATAGACAACCAAATGCAATGAAAAAAAAAAAAAAAACAAAAAAAAACCACCAAAAACGGCTCTCAGCACCCTCGGGAAGCGATGCCAGAAATCTGCTCAGCAGAGCCTTCACTTTGCATATTTATTGGGATCCCAGTTTCTCGGTGCTGCTCTCTGGGAATTTATTTAATTTTTTTTAATTTTTTTTTTTTAATGGCTCCCTTGCTCCAAAGACATTTGCGAAGAGAAATTTCAACGGAGCACGCAGCGATTATCTGTGCTATTGCCAAAAGTTTGCCTGGAAAAGGGGGTGATGGGGAGAGGACAGGGATTTAAAAAAAAAAAAAGGGAAAAAAAAAAAAGAAAGGAATTGGTAGGGCTCGCTACTAGCAGGGGATGGCTGTGGAACAGGATGTGACATCAAGTAAGGCGGGGGAAATTTAACTAAACACGGCAAAAGGAGAGGGGGAAAAGCAGCCGCGGGAGCGCGGGGGGATGCTGCGGCTGCCCCAGGGGAGCAGGGATGGAGCGAGGGGGTTAACCCCCTCCTCAACCCCCTTCCTATCCCCCTCCCTCCCTGCCCCTGCTTTCTGGGGATACCTGAGGTGCTCAGGGATCTTATCCCCCTCCCACAAAGCACCGACCCGCAAGCAAAGATGCTTTTCCGAATTAAGCCCCCAGGAAGGCTCTGAGCTACATCCTCTGCCAGGCTCGGATCTGAATTAATTCAAGGCAGTGGGAGGATGGGGACAACCCACTTACTCTGCAGAGCATCCTCCCTGGCATCTGCTGCCAGCACCCTGCAAAGGTCCTGCTGGTGCTCCAGGGGTGAAGGCAGTGCCCACCCCACAGTTCCCATTCCCAAGGTCCATGAGGACTGTTCCCCTCATTTCCCTCTCTCACACACCCCTAAAATGCTTTTTCCAAGCCACAGTTTTCCCAGGACCTCATAAATACCATGAAGTCTCTTAGTATGTGGTGATGCAGGTGAACAGCATCACTCCTGCTCCAGAGGGAAGAAATGGATTCAGATCATCTCTTAGTGATTATCCATTCATTTAATGCCATAAGTCCATCATTAGCAGAGGTCCCACTAGAGGTTTTTCCACCTTGATTGCTCATTGCAAAGGGTTTCTTCTTCTGGAGTCCTTGGTGCTGGAATGGGAGATGGGATCTCTGTAATGATGAGCTGATCCAAGGCACTTTCCAAGCCCCAGAATAACAGCACAGCATTCAGTAGGAGATTTATAGCACTGTGACCGAGCCTCAGTGGGGACAAACAGCTGAGAACAAACTGGAAAAAGCCTTCTGTGTGTTTCCATCAGCAAATGGCCAAGGGAGGATTGTCCCAGTCCTCCTAAGAGTGTTTTAGCAGCTTCAAGCAGCTTTGCTCTAGGAGGGAAATCATCACACTAGTTTAAAGTGAGCTTAGCAAAAGGCAGCCTGGGGAGCAGCTGTGGGAAGGCTGGCATGTCTGACTATCCCACAGAGATCCATCCATTATATACTTCCCTCAGCACCTCACTGTAAGGTCAATGTTTTATAGCCCATAAAAGCTGAGGACCTTTAAAAAGCTTTAAGCTCCTCTTGACTTTATCAAGAGCAGTGCAATGAGGCCAAACCATCACTGGTACAACAGGGTTTGAACACATCCTCCCCTGGTGCTTCAGATGGTGTTTTATTACTATGGGCATCACCTTTCCCCTGGCAAGAATCACAGCAGGACAGAAAAAAATTGGCAAAAATCAGAGGAAGGAGGAGGACTAGTGAGTTCCACATGACCCTGTGGGTGCAGTGTTGAAAGTGCCTTCCCAAACCACCTGAGCAGCTCCTGTTAACCCTGTGCCATGAAGCAGCACGTGGCTGAAGCAGCTCAGGATGCTCCATGTGAGTGCCCAGGTGCAGCTGGAGCTCACAGGGCTTAAAATAGATTTGAGAGATTCAGAAGACCAGCAATGAGAGCTTCTTTCACACACAAAACGTTCCCTGATGAGATCAGCTTCACCTTAACTTGCTGCAACCATGGAGGTGACTCCACTTTGGGTGGTTTAGACCTCAGAAGAGCAGAACTCTCCTTGTTTTTCACAGGGGCACCAGAGAAGGCTCTGAAATGGACTTTTCCCTAAAGAGGAATCTCTTTTCTCCCACTCCTTTGGTTTTATACACATCCAGCTTCACTGACCTTCATGGCAATAGTCATGGCTTGCACTTGGGTAAGTGGCAAAAAAGCATCAGCTCTGCAATTTGTTTTAATTTATTCCTCTTTTGAAGTCTTTCTGAATGAATAGCAATAACCTTGATACTGAACTTGAGCTCCAGAGTGTGAAGCCCTGTATGGTCCTTCCTCTGGGAAATAGCTCTGTGCCATGGAGCTTTACTCCCAGGAGGTAAATCACAGAGACCAAGAGAAATAAAAAAGGAAAAAACCCTGCCCAGTAGGAACATAACTCAGATCTTTTGATTCCCACAGTGTCTTACCAAGACTTTGAAAAATACCTCCAGAAATTTGGAAAGGATTCAAGGTCTGGAGAACCTGCCCATGGAGCACAACTAAAGAGGCTTCAGCTCTTTCAGCAGCAAAAGGGAGGGCTGAGAGGAGGCTGCCTGGGGGGAGGTTTCTCTACATGAAGTCTCTTTTATCTGCAAAGAAAAAAAAGTCAAAGCAAGAATCCACAGTTTGGAGTAGAAATAGGGCCTGGTTTTTTTCCTCAGGGGAAGATAATCAGAGTGTGAAATAACTCAGCTGAAGGCACAGTGCCCTCTCCATCGCTTGACACAGTTAAAGCAGAGCCAAGAGCCTTTCCCAAAGATACACCCAAGCTACTCCAGAAATTACAGGGAAGATGCCTTCCATGAAACTCTTGCTGTGTGATGCAAGAGAAGAGAGCTAAACCCTTCTGGTTGCTCTTCTTGATTTACAGGCTGTGGTTTAGGCCAGCACTTTGCTTTCCAGATCATGCTGTTCTCCAGAGCAGCCCACTGAAGGGATGCAGAGTTGGACAGCAGAGAATGGCAGGGGATGGATGGCAGGGCATGGCTGGCAGCCCCTTCCTCTGTGCTGGGAACCAGAAGCATCTGCAGAGCCTTCCCATCTCTTCTCTGTTCATTACTCATGTACAATCAGTGAGGTCAGATGGGTCTTGTCTCCTCCTGGGACCACTAGCTCATCTGACATTTGGATGGTGTTTCTTCAAGGGCTGCCCAGTGTTGATCTGGTTTTCCAAACAGACTCAAACTATTGATCCCCTTGTCAGGAAAATGTTAGGGGAAGAGATGACAGGCATGGGCATCACTGTCATGGCACTCCAGAGTATGTGACAGGAGGACTCGCTGCAAGGAACCCTCTGGGAGCATTTGTTCAGCATGTGGAGATGGGTTAGCAGCAGCTGATGCTGGAGGAGAGGGAAATGTATCCTCAGAGGAAATCATACCTGTGTGATCCTCCTCAATAGCCCAGTTCATGCAGACAGACTAAGTGATGAACACAGGACAGAGCTTCTTGCAGGGCTCTCTGTGCTGAGCTGTCTCTCTGCTCTTGGAGGTTGTTTTCAGCCCAAAGCATCTTCCTGCTAGAGCCTCTGATGGCTCAGACCCTCCTAAGGTTGTCCTTCCTCACCTTCACCACCTGTAGAAGAGCCTCTATGGACATGCAGAGCACACCAGTCATGAGGATGGCATGGAAAAGTCATGGATTAGCCAAGTCAGAAAGGTGACAACACCCTCAGGTCCCAAACAGGCTCAGTAGGAAGGACTGTGGCTGCACAATCAATGTCTACATGGACACTGGAAAAGCTGCCTCAGGATCTGTCCACAGCCTGAAGTGCTAAACACAACCAGGGTCAACTTTCAGCTGATGTCAGTCAAACTTCATGGATTTATCCCCTTCTCTAAGGGCCTGATCTCTTAGTTTAGAGTCAGCCAAGGCTACTGTCATCCATTTCCCCCTCCTGTCTCAGCACTGAGGATTCAAAACATCCCCAAAAGCCAGAGGAGATGGAATGAAAAGCAAGGTGCATGCATAGATCTGAAAACATGACATGGGGTGTTTTTATTTTAAAGCAAACATCTCTCATTCTTTGCAGCTCTTCACCTCCCTGCTCAGAAGTGGGTTGAGGAGCAGACACTGCCAGACTTCAATTCATCCACTAATGCTTCAGGGAGACCAAGTGAGAACAGGTCAGAAACCAGCAGCATGCACCAGGAATGGTAAGAACCAGCCTGTGCCATCAGAGAGAAGAAATAACACAGCAGCTGAGGAAATGGGGAGGTGAAGAAGACAAATAGCAGGGAGGGAACTGGAAAAGACAGGACTAATGTCAAGAGAAAAACTAAAGCACATCCAGGTTGATTTCTTTAGGTTTGCAGCTTGTCTCTTTGTAGGCTGGCAGAGAAGAGGATGGGGAGGTGGAGGGACGTGTGAGACAGCAGCTTTGGTGGCATCCAGCCTTGGTGGCATCCAGCCTTGGCTCTGCACCCAGCTGCACATCTCCAGTTCCTGAGAGCTGCTGAATCCTTTCCCCATTGCCTCAGGAAGTCTCAGACAACCCCAAGGCAACTCTCTGTCAGCAGCAACGCCCCAGGCAGGACCAGAATTGTGAGACACCTCTCAGAGTCGTTTACCTTGAGTTATCCCAGTGCAAGCAGCATGCAGCTATTGTTCCTTTTGTCCTAGTGACTTCCCAGACCTCTACAGGTGGATCTAGAGTTTCCAGATGGTTGCACAGCTAGTTTCTGGTAACATCATTGTGTTTTCCTTTGCTTTCTGGTACAGATGTACATTTTCCCCTCATCAAACACTTCAGTCCAAGTCTCACAGCTGGATTTTTTGTTTTGCTGCTTTTAAAGAGTAGAACACTGACTTTCCTGTGCTTTTCATTATTCAGATAATTCAAGGACCTGAGCAAAGGAGAGAAAACTCCACACCAAGCAAACCTGGGGCAGGAGAGAAGTGACTGTAGCAGCTCCTCTGCAAACATCTCCTCCCTGCCTGGCACATTCCAGGCAGATTTGCACTTGATATATCCTTTTATTTTTTTTGAAAGAAAAGAAATCCACATTAGCAGATTTTTAAAGGCTTTGCATCTTCCCAGCAGCCTCGAAGGCACACAAGGATCAATGCTTCAGGATAATAAACTCCTCCACTCCCCAAGCCAAGCAAAACCACCAGTGTATTCCCAAGGACACCTGGAGGGAATCCACATTTTAGCCCATATTTTTCTATCAATAAATGGGGTCAAGGAGGATAACAACCAACAGCAGAGCCTCAGTGAGGCCAAGCCACACAGGGCACATTGCCTGTGCAGCTTAGCAGCCTGATCTCATCTGAAATAGCACTAAACTGCTTGAGGAGCACCTGGTTTGGAAGAGATTTCAACAGGAAAAAATAGCTGGAAAAGGTGAAAGTCAAGTGATTTTGCAGTTTCCATCTCTATTTGTGGTACACAGATAAGAGGCTGAGTGGTTTCTGGGGCTTTGGTGAGCTCTGCAAGAGTTTCCATGGTATTTCTGGAGGGCAGCATGGAAAGCAGGATTTGCTATCACTCAGAGTTTGCCCTCTCAGAGATTTTCCAACCAGTGGAAAGATGCAAAGAACCTAATATTAAAAGAAAATAATGAAAAATAAACCAAATAACCCCACAAATTTCCAGAAGAAATATTGGCTCAAAAGGATGGAAGAGCAAACAACAGCTTATGTTGCTGATAAACCCAAGTTTGCAGTGTTTTGGGTTCAGCATTTTAGCCAAGTGCTAAGAACTTTGGAGTGAATCTGAACATTTCCCAGGACCCAGATTGCAGATTGGACCATATCCCCTGAAATGTTTTTATTTAATTTGAGTCCACATTATGCTGCCTACATATGGTGACACACACATTTCATTTTATGGAGCAGATGCTGCTTTGCTATTGAGAATGTAATATACTGAGTACATTATAGTATCATTTGGTCTAGGGTAACTGCAGTGTTTTTTAACTGTGATTAGCCTTAATTTTAAACCTGATTTCCTAAGGAAATGAAGCCTATGACATCCCACTCTGTATTCATGCTGGTGGATGCTGTGCATCCATTTGCTTGTCCATCATTCTCCTCGTGTTTTAGAGCTCAGGAACCTGTTTCAATAGGGGAAAACCAGTATGTTTCCCTCACCAAATGAGGGAATGACCTCAGCACTTCATGTGGGAGGTTAAGTTCATGACACAGGTGCATGAGCCCTGGGAAACTGAGCTAGTATAGCACTTTGCCCTAAACCATAAGCACTTGGAAAATGAGAGAAGGGTAGTAAGCACCAAGGAAGAGGTATCAGTCAGGCTGAATTGTGCTGCTTAACACAAGGATAAAAGCCCATCTCAGTTTTAATTAGAAGCTGATTAAAGTCTACAAGTGATTGCAGCTTGGCTCACCTCCTTACTGGCTCATCCTGTGCTCTCCCAGTTCCATCCACGGAGAAAAGTTTCCCATTCCACTGGTAACAGCAGCACATCAAGGCAGTCCTGAGTGACACCACTGAGGGGGAAGATGTTACAGCCACAGCTCTGCCCCATCCTGCTGATTGCACCCAACTCACCCACTCCATTTGTAGCTGATTTTCATGGAATCAGCAGAGCTCATTTAGGAGGCAGCAGGACACAGCTGTGGCTGAAACCAGTGGTGCTGCAATGTGGCCCTGCAGCTGATGGTGATAGTGCCCTGAGCTTCTCTGACACTAAATCATAGAATCATAGAATGGTAAGGGTTGGAATGGACCTTACAGATCATCTAGTCCCAACCCCTGCCCTGGGCAGGGAAACCTGCCCACTAGACCAGGTTGCTCAAGGCTTTATCCAGCTGCTTTGAATATATATAACTATCATAGAATCAACTGGGTTGGAAAAGACCTCCAAGATCATCAAGTCCAACCCTACCGTGGTTACTAGACCATGGCACTAAGTGCCACATCCAGTCTCAGCTTGAAAACCTCCAGGGGTGGTGAATCCACCACCTCCCTGGGCAGCACATTCCAATGCCTGATCACTCTCTCTGTAAAAAATCTCTTCCTAATATCCAACCCAACCCTCCTCTGGCAGAGCTTGAGTCTGTGCCCTCTTGTCCTGCTGCTGGTTGCCTGGGAGCAGAGACCAACCCCCACCTGACTCCAACCTCCTGTCAGGGAGTTGCAGAGGGTGATAAGGTCTCCCCTGAGCCTCCTCTTCTCCAGGCTGAACATCCCCAGCTCCCTCAGCCTCTCCTCATGGCACTTGTGCTCCAGTCCCTTCAGACAATAAAGAGCAGAATAATCACATGGCTGTGCCCACTCTTTGGCTGACACAAACAAGAGCTTGGTCCCTCTTTAAGAGATCAGTCATGGTGGTGTCTTTCCTCCATGGACCTCCAGAGCTTGGAGCAAAGTGTTTGAGGAACACCTGTGTGCCATGGGACAGCAGGATGAGCAGGTCTGTGGGAGGACAAGAGCTGGCAGAACCATCCTGCTTGACTTGCAGGGACCCTGTGTCCCCAACCCCAGGCTGTAGGACCTCAGCTGTCCCACCAGCAGTGCCCACCACGTTGGAGGCAATGCCCTGGATGATGCATGGCACAGCCAACACCCCAAGCTCTGCACAGCCCCAGCTTAATGAACTCTGCTGTGATCCAGTACAGACTCTGCCAAAAATGGCCATAAACAGCACTTAGTGATGCATAATATATGAAAATGGCTCATTGTGAGCTTTTAGATGGAGAAGAGGGTTTTTTTCCTCTTAATACTATTGCAACATTCTCCTGCAGCTATGGAAGCAGTGCCATAAATATTTAAAAGGAGGTTTAAAAGACCCAGTCTGTGTGGATTGAATATTTATGGCCACCAAACCCTTGACCTTTAGATTTAGGGTACAGCATACATAAACCAACCTCATTTAACTGTACACCACCGGTCACTTGGGGATCAAATCTGAACTTGACTCTCCTTCTGAGCATTTATAGCATTTTTCAAGTTTCTAGTGGTAAACAGAGTGCAATAAATAGGGATTTCAGACAGGGAGGGGAGGGGTGTGCAAGGGTGAGCACAGGGCTGGGATTCCCTTCCCCTCACATGGGGAACAGCCCAAATTCCCTGTGCTGTTGAATTTTCCAGCATCTAAAGCAGAGTGAATCATAGCAATAGATTAAACTAACACAAGTTGATCACGGTGTTAATACAGAGAAAAATGCAATAGTGGGAATAAAAGGAGTCACTTGCTTTTTGTGCTTTCCTGCAGCCAGTTCTGCTGCAGTGGATTGATCCCACCTTGGTGTTGAATCCCTGTCACACACAGATGGGTGTGCTCAGCCAAATCAGAGCCTCAGAGCCTTCATTCAGGTTTTCCAGCAGCCCCACTGCTGTTGAATACTCCAATCAGAGCCAATCAGGGATTTTCAGAGCCACCATGCTTCCCAGCTGGCACGTGTCTGCTATTTGGTCCCTTTTTTTTAAAGTTTTTTTTTTTGAGAGTTATGACTCACGCTCCGTGTTTGCAAGTTAAAGCCTCACATTCCCTCTGCTCGCTCAGCTCAGCATCCCAGAGCTCTCCTGCCCAAAACCTCTGCCTGAAACAGAGCTGAACCCACCCTGGGCAAGGATAAAAAGGGGGATCCTGCTGTCTGTGCTGTCCTACACCCTGGGAACATCCCTGCCAGCACTGGGGCTGGGAGGACAAAGACAGGAGGTTCTGGATCCCTTGTGGAATCACAGCATCCATGTGTTTGTGGTGGTTTATTTTGTGAGAGTAAGGCAGGAGCCTCTCAAAAGCTCAAAGGCCCTTCAGATCTATTTGTAGTCAGGAGTTTTGAAATGCTCCTCTGATGTATTTGCATATTTAAAAATAAGAGAGAGACAAGAAGATAAAAGGGAAGAGTTGGTGCATGGCAAGTTGTACCCTGCAGTGCTCACGGGGACCTCATGGTCAGGCACCTGATGGAATCCCATCCCAGCTACTGGAAAAGGCAGAACTCATGCATTTTTTTAATCCATTTTTTTGTTTGTTCTTGGCCTTCTGCTTTTTTTTTTTTTCCTGGAGTTTTGCTGTTCTTTCTCCCAGAGGAGGATTCCACCCCAGCAGAGCCCACGGCAGGGCTGGTGCTGCAGGTGTTGGGATTTCTGGCAGCTCATGCTCCAGCTGGGCCATGTGTGCCAGAGCTCATGTGTTAGACAACCCAAGCCCAGCATGGATGAACAAAGGGCAAGGCTCAAGTGCCATTTAAAGCTTCATGGGATTGGTAACAAATGCAGCTGGTTCAGTTTGGCCAGTGACACTCTGAACTCGTTTGCAGCAAACACCAGATGAGAACTACTCAGACTCCACTTCCAGTTCTGCAGGGACAGGGATGTTTGCAGCCCAGTTTTTGTTGTGAGCTGCTGTTTCCAAGTGCAATTTCCTCATATATAGCCAGTGGCCAGTGCTCATCAACAGGGCAAATGTGGTTTTAGTGTTTCTCTGATGATTAGATTTGCCAGGAGCTGCTTCCACTTCTGTGAGGTGTCCTCATTCCTGGGCCACAGCACTGGATTAATGACAGTGCTAACGACTGTCTACCAGGTGTATGCCACAAATTATCTGTGGGAACTGGACATCACTTTTCTGACATTCCCAGATTTGTTAGCTGGAACTGATCCTGCTGCTCCATTAGCTGGAAAATAAACAAAGCCAGAGCCAAGTTGGCAGCATTCCTACTGCTGGGAACCTGCTGGAAAAGATGGAAGATCCAATATTGCAATTAATAGGTCCACAGGGGTGTTTGGAGAAGTGTTGCTGTGTCTCTAACCCTTTGCAATGATTTCAGTGCTGCCTTTCAGGCTGAGCCAAAAGCTGCTATGGATAATCCCTGAGCTTCCCAAGCTTGCACCACATGGAGACCCACCAGGATCTGTCTTTCTCCTCCTGTTAGCATCCTCCCAGGCCTGCTGACAGCTCAGGGGGTGCAAGGGGAAGCAGGGACAGCTGTCTCCATTCTTTCCATCTCAGTTCCTCGTAAAGACACAGGATCAGAGAAGCTTTTTGCCATCCCAAGCCCCAACTGTGAGTCCCTTTGTGCATATCCAGGCAGCAACTTTAGGTGCTCATGGGCAACAAGCCTGGAGCCTTTCACTTGGCTCTTTCTTGATCCAACCCCTGGTTTGTTGGGGGTTTTTTGCAAACCCAAGAAAATATCCTTAAAATCCCTCTCCTCCTCTCCAGTTTGGATGGTGCCAGGGTTCCTGGGGGTGGAGCTGGCACAGAGGCAAAGTGGCTGTTTCTCCTTGCTTCCCCAGGAAACATCCCTGCCTGCCAAATCAGGCAGTGATGGTTCTTGCAGCCTGGGGAGCCACAGAGAAAAACTGGAATCTTTGCTTTTGTATGTAAATAGTTGGGAAACATTCAGATGGGAAGAGCTGTGCAGATCACAGGAGGCCTGAGGGGGAAGGAAGGTAGGAAGGATTAATGTGGCAATGGCTGTGGGATGTAGAGAAACATATGTTGGATCTCATGGGTTCAAAGTGTTTGGGTGCAGCTCTCAGCTGGGGTGAAAAAGGCAAAGGAAACCTCTGAATAGGTGGAACCAAACCTAATTATGTTCTCTGAATAGGTGAAACCAAACCTATTTATGTTACTAAAGGATCTGTCCCTCTCCCATTCCTTTTGGGAGCCTCTTTAATAAACTTCGCAGAGGGAAATATTTCCTCAGAGCCATCCAAAGGGTACTCTAGGGAATCTTTGACACAGGAGAATTTGGGAACATGCTCAGTGCTTTGTTCCCTTGTGTGTTAAGCAATCTTGTCTCCTGTTCCAGTCAATTGTACAGGATTTCTTTTACTATATCTCATCTCTGAGCCTGATGGACTCCACAGCAGGGAGGGAGTGCAGGGAATCACTCCAGTCCCTGGGGATCCCTCCATCCCCACCTGCTGTCCCAGGGTTTGTGCTTTTGGTGCTCCAGCTCTTTGTGTTTCCACCACCTGCCTGGGAAAGGGGAAGGAGCTGATGAAGTGAAGCCATTTGCAGGAAGGGGAAGGTTATAAACCTCAGCAAAGCAAACCTTTACGGGTGTTTGAGTAGCAGCATTTTGTAGGGACTCAGCACATTAGCAGAGCTGCTGCCATTTATTGGGCAATCATCATTTTAAACCCTCTCCTTTTCTTCCCTTCACTCCTCCAGTACCAAAATGGTGCAATAAAAATACAGCCCAAGAGGGACAAATAATCCCCTTTATAGTTTGTCCCTGGGCTTGAGCTGTTGCTCTTGGAAAACTGTCTGGGAGCACCACAGCTTGTCTGTAGTGCCTGGGGAGGGGATGAACAGCCCAGGGACACCCCAAACCTCCTCTGCCACCCTACCAAGCCCCTCAGGTGGTTCCCAAAATGGAAGGAGCCATTTCAGCTCAACCCCAGCCAAGCCACCTGACAAAACCTCTCCAGTTTGAAACTGGTCCTGTTTCCCTTTCCTATCCTGGGGGAGAATCAAGAGCCAAGAGCATGAAGGGAGCTAAACTGTTGTTTCCACTGCCTCAAAGGCACTGCAATAGCTGTGTTTTTTAAAAATTAAATGCTTGCATCCAATTGTATTTGCACTGAGTAACATCCTTAGCCAATGCAATCACTTCAAATCACTGTTTTTCAAATCCTCTGGGGCATCTGCAGTGAACAGAGGGCCCAGGTCAAATATAAACCTTCTGGCTTCTCTGGGAATGCCTGTGTCAGTGTTACCATTGCATTAATGAACCATGTAAATCATAGCCAGTTGTTAAATAACAAGGAGGGGGGAGAAGGAGGGGAAGGCAGAAGGGACTCTATACCCTTTCTATCCAGAGAGCTTTGCAGCTACGAGAAAATCTGTGTCAGTGCTGTGACTTGCCAGCTTGGAGGACATAAGTTTCCCATCCAAATATTGCTTCTTCAGAGGCTCTCAGTGCTCCCAAGGGATCCTGCAGAGATTTGTAAAGCCTAGCTTCAGCCTGGCCTTAGAGGCACTCACAGAAGGCTAATAGGAATGGGAGTATTTTTAGTCATTATGAAAACAAGAAGGAAATAAGGAGGCAGAGAGAGACAGGTTGCTTGTCTCCTCCTGTTAGCCTTCCCTGCAGTGCTGGGATGCAGGGAGCAGCCCCTGCCGTCTGCCACTGCCTCCTAAGTACACAGGGAAGTGTCTTGGTTTGTCACTCACCCCTCAGACTGCACAGGATAAAAACCCAGTCCTGGGAGAGGTTTCTCAGTTCCACATAATGTACTGTTACTGCATTAAAGGAGAAGAGAGAGGGATTGGGTAACTGGACATATTGCTTGGCTGGAACTGGAGTTTTTCCCTGCTGTCTCCCTTTCCTCTCCATCTGTCCCAAGAGGCAATGGCTTCTCATTCCACAGCCCAAAACACAGCCCTGCATTGAGGGGTACTTGGGCTTGCCATTTCATCCCTGCTTGGCTGGATAAATCCCTTTCCATCCCAGGAATTAGGGCTGGATGCTTATGGGCACCAACTGCAGGGTCAAACCAGACTAGACACCTTATTTAAGAGCTGGGAAAGTGTTTGGACAAAGCAGGTGAGATAACAAGTAAATAACTCCTAATGATTCTCATCAGTTGCAAAACACAACAGGTTATTTCTAAAATTGGATTTGAATATTTTAGATTTTAAATGCTGTTACCAAAAAGAAAGGAATTGATGTTTTGCAGTTATCCATGTCCCTCCCACAACACCCAACACTCACACAGGGAACAGGAGTTAGCCCTCAGGTCTGGACACATCACACAGGGAGATAGTTTGGTTCTGACTCTGGGTTTGCTGTACTGAAAAAAAACACCCGAAAATCTTTGGAGAAAAGGTGGCTATACACTGTGGGTTGGGCCAAGTGTATACAAAAGGGACTTGGAATTGTGGTGAATCATCCCCGGGCTCCCACACTGAGCTTTGCTAGCCACATCCTTCACAACCAGATCCTAAACACAAGGAGAAAAACACATTAGGCTCATCCAGCAACACTGGGACACTATTTCCCCTCCTTTCCTAATTCCCAGTGTTAGATTGCTCAGCTCATTTACCAGAGCTACAGAGGAGATGTGTTTACTTACACTGCCTTGCACTAGGTCAAGTATGGAATCACTCATCCACAGGGGAAAGTGTGACAGTATTTCATGCCCAAGTAATCTGCCTTGTGAAAGAAATGAAGCTTACATGGTGCTTGGACTCATCTGATCTTTATTTCCCGATGAGACATATTTCCAGTGCTCATCATCATTAGTAGCACAAATGTGCAGAGCTGTATCTATGGGAAACATCCACTGCCACAGCCTGAATGGATTCAATTTCCCTGGCTCTAACAGCAGAGCTGCTCCTTGAGGAGCCAAGGTGGAAGTTGATAGATGGGTAGTGGCTTGGAATTAATGCCTTGATTCTGATTTTGGCTCAGCTCATAGTATGTTAAGGGATTGGAATGGAGTTTAGAGATTATCCAGTCCCAACCCCCTGCCCTGGGCAGGGACACCTCCAGCCAGAGCAGGTTGCTCAAGGCTTTATGCAACCTGGCTGTGAACACTGCCAGGCTTGGGGCAGCCACAGCCTCTTGTTCCAGTTCATATCCATGCCAGGGCATGTAGAGGTGGGAATGCAGGTAGGGCATGGACAAGATGTGGTTGTCCATAGTCAAGAAAGAGGTTGGAAAAGCTCTGTGTGTTTCAGAGAGCTCAGAGCCAGGCAAGGTGCAAACCTGCCCAGATGTTTTTCCCTTGCTCCTACCCAAGCCAGACAGCTACTGCATCCCTGGAGCAGTGCTAATCCTCTACATCACCATTCCTTGCCCATGTCAGATCCCGAGCAAGATGGGTTGGTGACTTAGGAAGGAGGAGGAAGGAAAGCACAGGAACTGCAAAAGAAAGTGGTTTTGCTGTTTCAGCCCATGCTAACTGATGCTATTGTACAATGATTCTCTGTAGAGATCCTGTGGCCCTGGCCTGGAGCCTAATGGAGTGTGTTGGCACATGAGACCTGACTTGACTTACCCTAATTGCCTCTATCACCAACACACCCACAGCAGAGCCCCAATTTGTTCCACTTAGCTCCCTCTGACCACAGCATCTTGCTGTGGCAAACCAATCCATTTCCATCCCTGCCTGGCTCCCAATTTCTTCCTCCTATTTTGAGGCTGACATTTGCAAATCTGTGTGTTTAGATATAATCTTTTTTTTTGCTGAGGTGTTTGGGTATTTTTTTTAAACCAAGCTGGAATGAGCCAGATATACATTTGATTTGGTTAATGGTGAGATTCCATCCATGCCTCAAACTGCACATTAGGCTTGTGCTGGAATCAGGTATTTATGTGCCGGAATAATGAACCATCAGCTGAGTCTCTGCAGAGTGACACAGACATTCAGCATTTGATGGTTTCTTGTGAAAACAGCCCCAGTCAATAAGCAGAGATTTTCTCAGGAGGAGAAGACCCTATTTGCAATGGATATTTCCAGGGAAACAGTCAGCTCTGAGCTGGGATGAATCAGGGCAAGAGCACAGGGTGAGGTGTCAGCGTGTCGGAAATAGCCAATGATCAGTTCAATTGATTGCTGCTTCCACGGGACCTGGAGCTTAGAAATGGAATAACAACACAAGGTTCTATTTTCTCTGCTGAGATTAGTGGCTTTGAAGCTCCATTACTCTGCCCTTTCCCTAGGATTTTTGGGCAATGCTCAATGCCTAATGCCAAGCACTAGTTAAGCCTCCTTCTCCACCCCAGAGGGTGTTGGTGGCAGAGGGACATCACCCCAAGGAGTCACAGCTTACTGCATGCATAGTCCAGCCCCAACCTGCCAACACATGCAGCAGAACTGGGAAAAAAAAAGACATTTCCACTCCTTGAGTGATTCTAACACTTGCAACAGAGCAAAAGAAGGAAGCACAGCACAGGTAGTACAGGGGTTAAGAAAACCAACAGCAATAAAAATGGTAAGAAACTATCGATAAGAAACTATTCTTGCTTCCAGGCTTGTAGTTTCCCTTCTTTTTGTCCCTCTTGGAAAGATTTCTGAGTGGTAAGGATTTTAAATACATCCCTATAATGCAGCTTCAGACAGCAAACAGGATTAAAACTCTGCTCCAGAAAAGGAAAGGAAGTCAGATTACTTGTCAAAATTAAATTTGCCTTTCAATGCCATTACTTTCTACATTAAAAAGCTCTGGGGATTAGGAGATAAAAGAGCTAAATCCAATCTGGAGCCAGGCTCAGAGGAAAAATGTCAGGCAGGCAGTAATCCAGGCTCTGTGCTCTAATAGGATCTTCCTCAAGTCAAAGAAAGTGAGAATAATTATTTAATTCCATTTTTTGGAGCCTGCCTGTATCAACCTGGCTCAGCACCACTGTTTCAGTGGGAAATCAACTGGTGGCACAGGCTGCACAGCTCCAACCACCTCCAGCAGCAGTTTGCTTTCCCCTCAGTGCCAAATGAGCCCCACTGGTCTCTGTGTCACCCACTGCTGCATTTAACACCACCTCACTGTGCCCAGCCAAGAGCAGAGAACGGTCTGATGGACCTCAGTGGGTCACTAGGGTGTGATTCCTCACGACAGCCCATGGCCAGCAGAAAAACTTCTCTCCTGGGTATTTCTTTCTTGTTTAAGGGCAATAAATACAAAGCACATTATGCTGAAGCACAAAATGTGCTGTCACACGTCTTCGTGCCATACCCACCGTTACAGCCTGACACTTTCCATCTCCCACAGCCCCAGAGATTTTCTAGCAGATTCCCCTTCATCTTTTGAAGTAGAGCCACAGAGCCAAGTCGACAGTGTGCCCCAAATATCCCAGCACATCCCAGCCTGTAACCATGGTTGCACAGCTCTCTGCAGGCATGACAATCCGCACAGACACGCGTGTGTTGACTCAGAGGATGAGTTCATTCTCCAACCTGCTACAAAAGACATGAGAAGCTCTGTGCCATCTCATGGATTCAAGCCAAAAGCTTTCCTTAAACTCCAGCACTGGACAGAGCTCTTTGGTTCCTAGTGTGGATGGAAATTAGTAATCAATAAACATCAAAGGGTGTTAGGGCTTAGTGAGGAACCATCATGAGCAGAGCTGTGCCTGCCAAGCCCAGAGATCAGAAGATGGGCTGTGCTTGGGCTTGTTTAATGCAGGCTCTGATGATCCTGGGAGTTCAGAGGTGGGTGAGAAGTAAATGCTAGATATGAAAGTGTTCTTTTTAATAGGAGGAGAGCAGGTGTCTCTGGAGAGCTGGAGAGCTCATGCACTGGAGCTCAGCTGAACACACGTGTCAAGCTGCAGGTCAAGAATTATTTATCCAGAGACACTTCTGCTCTTAAAAGGAATCAGAAAATAGTCTTAGAAAGAAGCACTGGGGCTCTACCAGCAGGTGAGGGAAAGAAAGTCTCTATTAGACTCCAATGACTTTAGGGCTGGAAATGCACCTTCTCATGTTGAGAGGGCAACTGTGCAGCTTGAAGGCTATACAGAAGGCAAGTAAATGTTCAAACAGGATGAAGAAAAATGCTTTTCAATCCTCCTCTTGCTAAAAAACTTTCCTGCTGGTTCAGGCACTGCAGGGCAGGAGACTCTGGTGGTGTCCCTGGTATGAACACCAAACCAAACCACCCGAGGTGCAGGGATGAGCCAGTGATGCTCCCACAGGAGCATCCTGAGCACAGGAAGAAAAGCAAACACCCTCCACATCACCTCAGCCCCCACAAAGGCAGAGCCAGGGGACTCTGACCACCTCCTTTCCAAAATGAAAGCCCTGCTATATCCTTCAGACCCTAAATATCACAGATGTGCAAGTGATAAGGACAGTGAGGCCATCACCACCAGCCTTGGCAGCCTGGACCTGCCACCCCTGAGCAGGACAGTGCATGGAGAGAGACATCCCTCCCTGCATTTGCTTCTCCTTCTGCAGCATCTGAGATGCTGTTGGCCTGAGGGTATGTTAATTTCTACAAACCAAAGGGCAATGAGGGGAAAAACTGCAGCAAAGCTGCCAAGTGGAGGCACTGGAGGGCGTTTGGAGATGGCAATAGGGGTTTAATGACAGAGAAAACCATTTGGGTGACATGATCCTACTGGGATGCCACCACCAGTGCCCATGCCAGCCCTGCCCCGGCTCAGGGGAGGAGGCAATTCATGCCTTCTGCATTGC
>NW_008675209.1:27241-29116 GCF_000695815.1 Acanthisitta chloris
CATTCCCACAGCTCCCCTATTCTGTCACTTTAATTAAAGCCAACCCCAGCCAGAGTTTGGATGTTTGCAGAGATCAGTATTAAATCAAGCTCAGGCCTTGGGGACTGGCCCCACTTTTGGATTTTCTAGGGGTTTTACAGCAAAACCCAACATGGTGTGAGGCTGAAAACAGCAACACAGAGACATCAGGCTCTGCCAGGGAAGAGTTTGGCTCAGTTTGTTGAGTTCCCACTGGCTTTGCTCACCAGCTGGAGAGAGGAGGTGAAGTCCAGGGCTGTGATGGTGAATGTGGGGAGAAGCAGCTCCTGGGAAGTTGCTGCTGTTGGAGGCAGAACCAGCATTGCCACCACCAACTCCTCCTGTGAGCAAGTCACACCTATCTCTGGGATGGAGAAGAAACAATGGGGTTGTGATGTCCAAAAACTCAGCCTTGGGGCTCCTGAAGTTTTTAACCGGAGATCTTGACTCAAGTTTTGGTTGGAGAACAGCCAGCTCTCTATTTTCATTGCCTCTCAGTAAATCAATCCAGGCTGATCCCTCATCTTGCATATACAGAGCAAAAGATCATCCCAGACCATCTAACCTAGGAGGCAAAGGAGCTGGGAACTCTAACCCCAGGCACACGACATCTGACCTGGCTCTGGCCATCCCTCCCTCCCTCCCAGCTTATGCCCATCCTTATAACTGGAACTTGCCTCATTACCTATCCTGAACCTTCCTTTCTTCAAGGTTAAACCATCTGCCCAGAGCTGCTTTGATCCCTGGCAGAGTTTTAATCATGAACTATAAGGTATTCAGTGTTTTTCTTAAACCCACAGCTTCAAGGCTAGGGAGTTACCTGGGAATCACAGGTTTTACTTTAAAGAAAGCTTTTCATGTTAGCCTTTAGAGGGGAAAAACATGAGCTGTGCATCAGCTAATGGCTCAGAAACAAAGAAAGGAAAGAGAAAGGAACCCGAGAAGAAGTTCCTCCATCTGCAAGTTTTCCCTCTGCCTGATTCAGAGTATTCCCAAGCAGAAGCACAAGAGGGTTTCTGATTCTGATTCCCAGAAGTTACTCTGCTTTCAGGGCACAGTTTCATCATTGCCATCATCTGAATTTCACTCCCAGCAGCTTCTCAGCAGGGAGGGATTGATGGAGGTGCACAGGACCAGAGCCTGGCATGAGCCACCTCTGCTTCCCACCACCAGTACTCACCCCTTTGCATCAGCAGCCACATCCATCCCTGCAAACCCTGAAGGATTCAGCTCATTTTAGCAGCCTGATTACCCCAGTGCATGCAGCAGCTGAGCCCTCACCCCTCATCTGCCAAAGAGCAGCGTGGCAGGACCTCAGCTGACACCAGGCTGGCAGGATGTCACTGCCCAGCTTAGAAAGCTCAAACACCAGTTCTGATGGCTAAAGCCATGCAAGACTGTGCATTTGTGGGTGTAATAAACCTCCCCAAAGGTGGCAGGTACCTTCTTTGGCCATTGCAGACAAGAATGTCTCCTGCAGCACAGGAAGATGCTCAGCACACTCCTGGGAGGCAGCAACTACCAACTCCAACTACCTGAGAAGAAGCAGATGGAAGCAACAGGAGGAAGGACTGCAGAGTGAGTCAAGACTGGGATTTTGCACAAGGAAGAACTGTTCTTTCCAAAAAGCACCAAAAAAAATATTCTTCAGCAATCTTGTCAACAAGTCCCTGAGATTAGGGAGGCCTGAGGGATCTGCATCACATACAGCTTCCCACCAGCTGTGGCTGTGGGGGCACACAGCAGCCTGCAAAGCCAAGGAAGCATCGTGTCAGGGCTCTTTCCTGCTAGCCTGTTTCCTAAAGCAGCCAGTCCCTGAATCACAGGATTGCCAGGCAAACTGCTCCCTGCAGGAAT
>NW_008675209.1:29160-30815 GCF_000695815.1 Acanthisitta chloris
CTTAGAGATCATCCAGCCCCAACCCCCTGCCCTGGGCAGGGACACCTCCCACCAGAGCAGATTCCTCAAGGCTTCATCCAACCTGGCTTTGAACACTGCCAGGGTTGGGGCAGCCACAGCCTCCCTGGACAACCTGTGCCAGTGTCTCACCACCCTCACAGGGAAAAGCTTTTTCCTAACACCTAGTCTAATATCCAGTGCTGCAACAGGTCTGGGTATGCTGTGGACTTGCAATGAAACAGTGAATAACTCCCTGCTCTGACCTTCCTGGAGTGTAAGGGCAGAGGGATGCTCATGCCCATCAGCACAGCTTTCTGGGAGTGCTACAGGAATGCTGAAGAATAAATTAAATCATCCAACTCTCCTTAGAAAGATGAATCAATCTCATTTGCACGTTTCCCCCACAGCTCCCGAAGTGCTGATGCTGGGAGAAAGTTCCTCAGATTTGCCTTTTTTTTTCTCATTGTCTGTCCTCATAAGCTGCTGTGGTTTAACCCCTGTGAGCAAGGAGGAACCAGGCAGATGCTGCTGGGGTTGGGGGGAAGGAGAAGATACCAGTGGAGGGAGAATTCTGAATGCTCTCCCCCTTGGAGGTGGTTAAGAGGATGGTGAGCCCTGTGCAGACACTCTGGGAGATGAAGCACACACACTTTGGAAATCACATCCCAGTCACTAACAATATTAGTGTCTATTTCTGAACTGAACATGGTAATCTTTGGTCAGAATTTGCTGAGGTTTAAATTAATTAGGAAAGGACTCTGGGGAGCAATGTGGTTTTTTTCCCATTAAAACATCTGGTTGAAGCACAAGTGGAATGGTCTGAAACACTTCCCTGGGGTTGCAGAACAGGACAAGCAGCATCCAATGGCTTTAAGCTGACAGAACAGGTTTAGATCAGATATTAGGAAGGAATTCTTAATTGGATGGGGCTTGGAGCAACCTGGACTAGTAGAAAGGGTCCCTGCCCATGGAACCAGATGGTCTTTAAGATCCTTCCAACCCAAACCATTCTGTGATTCCATGAAGGGACATGTTTTATCAGCCAAACTACCTTTGAGAAGTAAGAACAAGAGATAGCTTGGTGCCTTTCTCCTTGAAAACTTGAGGCTCTGGGCACACTCCTCATCTGGCAGCAGCACCCACTGCCATCCCAGTTTAACCCTCAGCAGCACAGGGGAGCATTTAGACACCTCTTTACTTGGAAAGAATATTTACAAGCAATGAATAAAGACTGCTGCTGTAGTATCAGCTTTCCAGGCTTGGCTCAGAGTAGGAGGAGGCAAACCCCAGTGTTCACTCCATCCATCCTGGCTGCTGTGTGTAATACTTTGCTCCTAATGAAGCTTGAATTGAAGCCAGTGAAGTTGTACAAATGTAAGAGAGAGAGGGAGGAAAAAAACCCCCAGCAACAACTCAGGCCTTGTGCTTTAAGTCTACATTAAATCTTGTCTACTGAATGGATATTAAATATTACAGCTCATTTTGCACCCGTGGGTGAGGAGAAGCAACAGCACAGAATGCAGCACCTGCTGTATTTCTTGTTTAGGTCCTGGACTGGGCATCCAAAGAAATCTATGGGAAAAGAGAGCTGTGCACACATTGTTAAACATGATATATATTGTACCAAAGCCTTCAATGGCTTGGCCCAGCCTGCT
>NW_008675209.1:30829-50424 GCF_000695815.1 Acanthisitta chloris
AGGAAGATGCTTTACACAAAACCACCAATTTATGGATGTGAACTTCAGGCACTAAGCTTGACTGGTATTTCTCAGCCTAGATCTGGCAGCTCTGGGATGGATTTGGAAGCAGCAAATCACTTAGTACATTGCCTCCAACACTGAACTAAATAAACTCCCAGGGAATAAGCCATTCCATGGTCATGGCTTTCAGCAAGCTCTTTGCTCCTGACATGTCTTCATCTGTGGTTGTACTACAGTCGTGCTACAGGAGCATCTGTCCCATTTTTAAGTTTATCAGCTTTTTAATGGAGATATACCAGTTCTATATTCTTCAATTCCCTCCTGAACAGCAGGCTGCTCCCCTATTCCTGTACACTCACACTCCCAGCTGATACCTCTTGGATCTCTCTGCATCCATTTTCCATCATTCCTCGCTCACAGGGAGCATTGGCTGTGGCTTTCAAGGGGTTAATCAGAATTTCAGCCTGGAAGTATTTTTTCCCCAACGTTCACACTCTGAGAACTAAGCCAAGAGGAGACAAGCAGTAAATGCCTCCTGTCACTTAAAACTGTGGTGGTGATATGTCCCAGTATAGCTTAACAGAGGAGGATTTAATTGTAAGACTGGCTCAGGCTGTTCCTCAGGCTTTGTCAGACACAACTGAAATCATTAGGAGCTTTGGCAGTGACTGTACCAGGAGTTTTACTCAACTCCCAATGGATCTGGGAAGAGTTGCCTGTGCTCTTGTTAGTTGCTCATCCCACCTTGGCATCACCTCACATTTAAGGGGTCCCTGGTGAAGTTCCCTACATTGGGACCTGGAAGCTGAGCAGAATTTGGGAGTCGTACCAGGGGTTGCCTTTCCCTTGCTCTGGGAAGAAGTGTCCCCACAAAGGTGACACACACACAAGTCCTGCATCTACTCTGCTCCATTTGCTCCTCAGGTGAAGAGCAGTGCAATGGAAAACCCTCTGTGACAAACAGATTTTCCCCAAGAATCCCATAAAGGACTTGGAAAGGCCATTTATGGCTTCATAAAGCACTTTGCTAACGACTTGCTTTACCACTGCTAAATCAACTGGAATCATTTAGCTTTGGAACTTGGAACTTTTCTGCATTTGGTCTATGGGGAGGGAGGGGGGGGGGAAGAAAAAGAGAGTGCTGACATTTGCAAAATACATCTCAACCCATATTAGATGGTGTTAATTAAAATGACTTGCTGGGTAATGAGCTACAGGAAAAAAGAAGAAGAAGAAAAAGGAATCAATCAGAGTCTTAGTGCAATTAAAGCCATGGAACTGTGCTCACTCCAGCCCCAGGGCACCAGGCTCAGCTCCCAGCTGTGAGTTCCACACACCACCTTCTTCATCCCTGTGACATGATACGATGGTGCTCACACCTTTTGTAGGGTTGAACAACTCCCATGGGTGCTGCTCCAGGTAAAGGAGCACCAGATGTGCCTCAACAAGGCACCAAAGGAAAGCAAATGCTTCTTCTAACCTTGTACTCCCAGCATTTCCCTCCATGCCTTTCCATTCATCATTGCTGGAGACAAACACTGGTCACAGAGGCTGCACAGAGTACTGAGCCCCTTGACTGCCCTGACTCACCTTGTTTCTCTGCCAGCATGTGCTGCAGACCTGGCTCTGATCAATACCAGCTCAGAAGTCGAAGGATATTCCAAGCCCAATAATAAAACCAGTGAAAAAACCATCCCAAGAAGCAATATAAATGAAACACACTGTTTCAGCCCCAAAAAGGTGCCTGTCAGGTGGTTAGATTGTAGCACAGATTAGCAGTGAGGAGAACATTTTATAGCCCCATTGAAGACACTTTGTAGCTGAAAACTGAATTACAGCCTGAAATGGACCCACATCTCCAAAGTGGAAGATTTCAGAGCTTTTATTGTGAAACAGAACTAGGCTGTGTATCCTCCAAGCATTTTGCAGCTTCTGCTCCAAAATTCATGTAAACATCTGTCTTGGTTTAAGTGCTTCTTTAATACCAGGTTTTCCTGAGCAGGAGTCTATTGCAGAGAGTGCAGTCCAAGGCTCCTGCCTGCTCTTATTAAGTGGTGGAACAAAATGGGCAAAACTTGCTGGGAAAAGGAGCCTGACTGCCAGCACTGCAGGAAAGTGGCCTTTATTCATCTCCTGAACAGGTACATTCAGGCAAGCAATGAGAAAAGCACTTTGCTTTTCCCAGCCCAGCCCTGGAGGACAATATGCAGAGATAGAGAGGAAGTTTAGTCTCACAGCTTTGCCACCAAATCCACAGAGCACATCAAAAATAACAGAATTGGTCCTTTTGCACTGCTTCTCTCTTGAGACCATCAGCACAATTACCAGCCTGGGGAGCAGCAGGAAGGGCTTGGGAGGGGAGAGGCAGCAGCTACATCTCAGCAGGGCTGAGCAGGGGCTCCCAGCAGTCATGAGTTTGAGTTAATTCCCTCTCAATTTGAGTTTGGCTGCAGAACCAGAGGTTTGTATTCCCAGACTTGTTTACTAAGCTGTTACACTGATCCTAAACATCCCCGTTTTGCCATTTTACCTGTGTTTCTAAAGGAAGAAAGAATTCAAACTGAAGCAGCAAATACAGTTTTTTCTCCCCTCTCTAGCTCTTATCACCCCATGTGTGTTCAGACACACCACAGAGCTAACAGACCTTTCCAATTTCTAGATAAATAAGTTATTACTGCACAAGTATCCAAGAGCCTCCCTGATCTCCTCCCCCTGTTCTTTCCTCCCCAGCTGTGTTCCTCCTGCACAATGGGAGTCCAGGCAGAGCTGAAATCAGCAGGAGGTTAACCAGGGAGAGGGAAGAGCATCCTCTGTTCCCAGTGCCCATGGGACAGAGCTCTCCTCCCATCTTCCCTCACTCCCATTATTCTGCCATTAACAATGAGCCCAGCTGGGATGACTGTGGAGGAGGAGAAGCCTTGGATAGGGTTTGATAAGAAACTCTTTCTGCAGCTCACACACAGAGCAAAGGAGAGGAGAAGATTGTCACCAGCAGCAAACAGGCATCGTTAAAGGGATCCAAGATTTTGGCTCTCAGCCTTCAGGCTGGTCAGCAGCACCAACTGGAATCACTGCAAAGAGTCTTTCCCTCCTGATGGAGACTCAAATAATTGATAAGAGCTGTCAAAAAAGGTTTGAATGAAGGTAACTACAAACAAGCCTGAACTAGAGTCGTCTATTTATTCCAGCCAAGCCTCTGGTGTGTGCCCATGTGAATCAGGAGGATGGTCACATATGCACTTCAGATTTAATTCCCTAAATAATGCATTGTTAGAAGGGCTGAGAGCTGGAGAAGCTCCCTGGCAAGTCTCCTCATGGTGATCTACTGAAGGCAGCTCTGAAATGTCAGTGCTGAGACACAGCTCCTCAGAGCACAGGGCACAGCATCCTTCCACACTGAAGCCTATGGAAAACCAGCATCATGTGCAAGAACACACGTAGCAGGTTGTCATGAAAACCCTTCTGTCTCCCTGCTGACAGTGATAAATAGCCCTGAATTTTCCCCAAGGAGTGAAAGGAGCACCAGGCTTCACCCTGGGGAAAGCAGAGCCAGGGAGACAAATAGGATAGCAGATCAGGAGGGATGGGATGGGGTTTTAGGAAGCAAAGGGCATGGAGCAGTGTGGGGATGAAGTGTTTTGACAAAGCTGGATGTCTACAGAGGACAGGGAGGGCTCTGAGTGCCATAGCTGGAATGAGCTCCAGCAGCTCAGGCTGGATGTGACACCCCCTACACCACCACACTGTATCAAGCCAGGAGTGACTTTGCTCTTCACACCTCAGCAGGACTGAAATCACCTCCCTCCACACTTTCCCAGCCAGCAACAATGCTCACATTTCCTTAAACGAAGCCCCCACACAAACAAAGGGGAGGAGAAACGATTCAGTGCTGTCTGGAGCTGTTTCTCTTGGCCCCTTAGGAAGTTCAAAGTCTAAGATGCAGGATGGACATGCTTGGCTGCACCTGAGCTGCTCTCAGAGGAGCTCATGGGCTGTGTGTGCATGTTTAATTAGCTGCCTTGAGAAAGTGTGTTTGAGTCACTAGAAGATGGGAGGATAAATATAAATCCCTTTGCAGAATGAATCCTTTCCAAAACCAAGCCAAGTTCTGTACACACCAGCACTTTTATAGCCACACTTGAGATACTCCAGATCCAGCTCAGGGACTCCACAGTTGTCTCATCCTTGCTAGTTTGCATTATTATTTTTTGGCCCAAAATTAACACAGTCCAGTTGTCTAGCCCCAAAATGTCAAGAGCAGCAGGGAGACTTTGGCATGAGGGGGGAAGGAATCAGGTTTTATTCCTTATAAACTTGGCAGGATTCCCTTTGGAGAAAAAAACAGTAAGTAGAAAACTGCCTGTGTCATTAATTTTATTCCTTATAAACTTGGCAAGATTCCCTTGGGGAAAAAAAAAGTAAGTAGAAAACTGCCTGTGTCATTAAAAACAATCCAGGGGTTAAAGAAATCTCCAGTATAGATGCCAGAGGAGCCTGTTGCCTTCAGAAAACACTTATCAGCATCTTTGTCAGAAGCTTTATTTCCCTCTTTCTTCCCAAACTACCAGAGATGATGGGAGGCAGAAATAAATGATGAATGAAAGGCCTTAATTAAATACAAACCAAGAGGGACTTGGGGCAATGTATTTCAATTCAGGCTTCTGACAGGGCTTCAGAAGCCTGAGGACAACGTCTTACTCACATTTTGTAATGCAAATGAACTGCTGCACTAGCAACCTTCACCCTCTCCTCAAGGGGAAAGAGGGGAGAGTTGAAAGCCTTGGGAAAAATACCTCTGAGGGATGATTTGGGGGGGAAATGCTGCAATAAGCACTTTGCTTGGGCTCCAGAAGCAAAGCCTGGGGGTGTCCTGCCTGGTTAGGTGGGATTTCATGGGAGAAGCTGAGGGAAATTCAATCTCCCCAGGAGAAAGGATTGCCATGGTGTGAAAACAGAGGCTGTGGGAGGAGTCATCAGGGGAAAGGGCTTTTTCTCCTCATCCTTCTCCAGCCAAAGATGAGACTTTTCTGCTGGATGGGTCTGATCAGGGATTGGGCTCACATGGCTCTGAGCTCGTTGGTCCCAGGCAGCACAGTGTGGCTGTGCCTGCATGTGCATCATCACTTTGGGCAAAATGCAGAACAAGTATGTTGTTTCTGACCTTCTCCTGCTTGGAGGCAACATTTTGGGTCAAAAAAACTCAGTCAAGTGATGAGAAATATAATCTCAAACCACTCTGAAAGCCTTCAGATATCCTATCCAAAACACCAAGGCTTTACACACCCACCTGGGCCTGACCTGAAGAGCTGCTGTGAGGGTGAAGACAAGAAGAAAAGGATCAGCCACTGCTGTTGGACTATTCTGATTAAAACATTAGCACAGGGAGAGTGCAAAGGTGTCTCCTAAAGCAACATTTCATCATCTTCAGCCCACATCACCACACAGCACAGGAAGAGATCTGAAAAGACATTCTCTGAGCTTTGCCTTCTTTTTTTTCCTCCCCTAGTCCTTCCAGATGTAATAAACAAGACTAATAGATAGCTACATCTAGAGATTTACTGCTTTTAAGGCAGACATGAGGATGCAGAGCTGGAGCCCTTCAGCACTGCTTTGTATTCAGCACGAGCCATGGGCTGGGGGAGCAGTGCCAAACGTGGTGCTGAAATTC
Organism: Acanthisitta chloris; assembly: GCF_000695815.1. Classification (NCBI taxonomy): domain Eukaryota; kingdom Metazoa; phylum Chordata; class Aves; order Passeriformes; family Acanthisittidae; genus Acanthisitta; species Acanthisitta chloris. The sequence continues at coordinate 36,501 of NW_008675209.1, forward strand.
CCACTTTCACAGGGGAAGACTTAAAAAGGCTCCAGGCACAATGTCATCAGAGGTGGTTTGAACTCATTCATGAGTTTTTTAATAAGATTCCCAAGCTCTCCATTCGGGTTATGGGAGGATTTATGGGCTTAGTGAAGAGCTGCTCTCGATACATCTTATCACAAGTTCAAACAGGAGGAGAATAGTCCTTTGGGAGACAAATGACAGTGGCCAGGGCTAGTGACAAGGGAACTGGGTCTGCAGCTAGATGTGCTCCCATTCCTGAGTCCCCATCACAAGCTGAGCAAGTCTCCTCTTTCCCAGACCAGGCTGGAAGGTGGAGAAGGGGAGGAGAGGCAGGATGCTCATTCACAACCCATTTTGTGAGGTTCTCATTTGCCTCCAGTATTGTGAACCTTTAAGCAATTCAAGACACCTAGAAGCATTTCCAAGCCTTTTTCTTCAGCTGTACCACCAGGAAGCAGAGCCTTACTCCCATAAAATCCCAAGTTTGGGGGGATTTCACAGAGCAAGGAGTGTCAGGATTGGCAGGATCAGAGCTCATTCAGGCTTACATGACACAGAGTTCAAGGACCAACTGAAGGAATTGCAGAACCATTCGTATCCCAGTGGGAATCCATCCCAGCTATCTCCTGAGAGACTGGGCAAGCTGTGTCCCTGTGGCTGCTGGCAGAGCAGAGCTCATTGAGTGCTGGAGTCAGGCTCTGGCAGACAACCTGACAGCTTAGTGCTCTATCATCAATATTAATCGGCTCATTAACAGAGGCTTGGAAAAGCAGTCCCAGGGCTGGGGGGAAGGGAAGGGAAAAAGGGATGAAATCAGCAAACCAATCCATCTTGGAGATTTTTAAGCTTTTGACTATAGATTTCCTTCTTCCCCCCACCCAAGTCAGGCAGAGTAGAGAGGGGGTGAGACCTGTGCAGTTAAGCAAATCAATGGTTGAATTCTCTCCATGACATTCAGGGCTGAGTCCTGGGCTCAGTGTTAAATAGTCACTGCCAAGGGATTTTAATAAATCCCTTTAATTAAGTGATATGTTTTAGAATTAAATTATGAGGAAAACTATAAATCCTTCCTGAACAAATGGAGCTCAGTGTGCAGAGAAGGAAAAGGCCATTCCTCTTTCATCTTGCTGCTTTTCCCACCCCTTCATACAACAGGATTCCAACAATTCATTATCAAACAATACAGGAAACAATGTCATTTTTCACCCTGCAATCCAGGCTTTCAAACTAGGGGGATTTAACCTTGCACTGAGTAATCCTGTGCCAGAAGAATGGTTTCACCTGGGGTTTTTTTCCTTCCTTCCCCTCTGGAGCTTTGCTCCAAGGTAGTTCCTCACAGCTGAGCACTGCAAACACCTTGGAATGCAGGTGGTCCAGCCTGAGACTTCAGCATGGGATGCCCAAGCAGTGTCCTCTCTTCAAGGTCCATATCCTCAGCTTGTCCTTTAGAAACCTCAGCCCTGTGCCTCATCCTCAGTGTGATGCTCAGCTAGCCCCAAGGACATCCAAGCAAAAGTGTTTTACATGTCACTAAACACAGTAAAATACCTTTCTCCATCAGGGGTTTGCACTGGGAGGTGACAATAACTGGCATAAGGTAAATGGGGCACTTGTCCCTGACTCCAAGAGACTTCACTGGTGCTGTGCCTCATTGGTAATCAGGCAGCAGCAGCACCAGGACCTGCTCAGCCCTGGATTTGGCAGGAACAGATTGAGGTCCTGCTCCTGCCCTCCCACTGATCCATTGCCTGTTCTGCAGTACAGTTCCTTGAAATGAGAAGCATCCCTGTGGGATCAAGCCCAGCACATTAAGTCCCAGGGGAGAAGGGAATGCTGCCAAGCAGGAATATGCATGTAGAACAAAAAAAAAAATAAAAAAAATTCCTCAGTTCATTCACTCCAACCAGACCCAAAGGTGAGGTGGAGGGGAACTCCTTGCTATAGGTGTAGGGTTTGTGGAGAATGGAGCTGAGAGGGAAGTGAGGATTACAGGGTAATGCAGAGGAGGGAAAGGTGTACCTGACTGTGCTGCTCACACCACCCTGCCCTGTGCCTGGGCCAGAGCAGCTCTGCTGAGTTTGTTTCTCACTGCTGGTTTATCTACCTTGAACACAGAGCTCTTGCAGTTCAACCCAGGCAAACCTTGAACCAAGGCAGCTGGAACTGCATGAAAACAGTTTGGGAATAAAAATCAAACCACAATCCACACATCCAGCCCTGTGCACAGAGCTTCACCTGCTCCATGGGTTGCTGTATCTATCACCATTTCATTGTGGAAAGCAGGAGCTGTCTCAGTGCAGTACAGAAAGTCAATAATGACAGGAAAGAAACTTAACAACAGGAAAGATTGCTCCCCAAAACACAGCTGGGCACAGCAGAGGCAAACACAGGCTCTTTGTTCACATATTTACCTTGCTGCACCATCATTAGACTCACTGCATAAACAGTTCATTTTCTTCTCCCAGTCAGTTCCCTCCTCTGCTGGGACAGCAGTGCAAACAGCTCAGGGTACCAGACCCTAGGAATCCCCTTCTCCAACGAGGCTGATGATAATTTCTGGTAGAAACCAAAAGAAAACAAAGCCTCAATCGAAATAGCTGCTGAAAGGTTGCAAACGAGGTGGAAGAATACACAAGTGAAATAACATAGCACTGAGAAAATCATAACAGCAACTTTCTTAACATTAACTCCTCTGTTGCTATAGCAGGACCAGGACTCTGCTGCTGTTTCTGGGATCCACAGAGGCTCCAGCAGGACCAAGAGCAGCACTTAGCACACACTCTGCTTTCTCTTTTTAAAACATTGCTCCAGCACTAAGCAATTTACCCCCAAATCAAAGAGCTTTGCAGCCAGTGAAATTTCCCTGGTGAATCTGCTCCAGCCAGAAAGGACTTTGGGTCTAGTAATTCACAGAACTTGTTAATTAAAAAATATCTACTATTCTAATTAATTTTTTTAAAAGCCTAAATCTTGATAAGTTTTTTTTTATTCAGTTTCCAGCACTGAACCTCCTGACTTACCTCCACTTGACTCTCAAGGAGCAGCAGACACAAGCTGAGCTGCTTCTGAGCTCTTCTCATCTTGCAAGGAGCACAAACTGGGGTTTTATGGGGCAAAAAAAAGCAATCAGGAGCCTCAGCTGATGGCATCCTGCTTTACTATCATGTGTCTTGGAGTTAACCCTCTCAAATCTTGGGGAATAAGGCAAGTGTGGATACTTTCCAAAAGGAAAGAAGACACAGGTAGCACTGAGGTCTCCCATCATGGAGACATTTCCTAGAGCTTTTCCTTTGCTTTGCCATCGTGTCACTTCTTCAGATCAGGGACATTTTGCACAGGGACACTCAGCAAAGTCACCTTGGGGTGGGATGTATATGTCACCTCTTTAAAGCCATTGATCCTGTGCTTCTCTGCGTGTGGCAAGATGCAAAAACCTCCAGAATGACCAGAAACACTAAAGTAAGAGAGAAAAAGGCCCAGAAACTGCTGTTTCCCCATCTCCTAGTGAAACCAAAGGTCATAAATTTCCCAGCTGAAATTCTCTTGAAAGCTGACAATTGATGAAACATAACTTACTGCTGGTAAAACACCCTTGTTTTCAATAATTAATATACAAGATACCTTTAAAATAAAAAAGGCAAAGATCTTGTGGAGTGGAAGGTGCAATTATTGTTTCATTAAAGATTGATTACATGTGTGGCCACTCATTTGAATAATGGCTCTGCTGACACCTTAAATGGAATGATAAATGAGGCTGGGGCCACTGCTGTGACTTGATGCACAAGTTGACTCATGAATGCTAGTGAGAAACAGCAGCATCTTTCCAGCCCAAAAGGTCAACTGAAATATTAAAGAGCTGAAGATCAAGTAACTCTGAATAAGGTCAAATAGAATGTTATGGTGACAGGACTAGAATTAATTGAGTGATAATTGTCCTACATTTAGGCATTCGTTTTTGTTGTGAAAGGAATCCAAAGGGATGGCTCAGGAATGAAATTCAGGGTGTTTTTAACCAGCCACAGCAGAACAGTTTCTCTGCCCATTAAAAATGACAGGAGCCATCTGGAAAAGGGAGTTACCACTATAGTGGTGTCATCTGCTTATAGGAAAAGTGCCATGAAATATCTAGGAGGGAGAGGAGCCACCTCTCTCCCATCAGCAGAGCCTGTGGGACACCTTCCCCTGCCCCAGGACGAGACACTTTGGGCAGGTTCCTGTGGGCAGAGCAGAAATGAGGTGACATTTCTGAGGCTGCAACATGGGGAGTCCTGGCAGAGGCTCAGGACAGCAGCTCCTGCCTGCAGTGCCCATTACATCCCCAATGGACAGGTCTTCCCACCCTGGAACGATGAGCCTGGTGGGATGCTCATTGTTCCTGCTCACCCAGTATGCTGAGCAAGACAGATCCAACCTCTCCAGGCTGGGCATGGCAGCCTAGGGCTTTGCAGGAGGAGATGGAAGAAGAAAGAACAAATGTAAGCTGGAAGTAAATGCCTTAATTATCTTAATGATTGGTTTTGCCCTAGACTGCAGTGCTAAGGAGACCCTCTTCTATCAAAGTCAATTAAAGGGTTGCTATTCTCCTAAAGCCCAGCAATAAAACAAGAGCTGTACATATCCATTAAACTGCAGTACACATTCATTAAACTGCCTTTTGCTGCTGCAGTTCATTTACTGCCAGGGTTGGACTTGATTCTGATCTCATTTCTGTGGGTTTTACCCCAGTGTAACAGCAGAGACTTGGCAGAGTCGGTGCAGTTGATTTACTCCAGCCTGCTCCAGATATGGACATGGTTACAAAGGGGATGAGACAGATCCCTTCATTTCAAAGACCTGCAAATAATCTTTGTGCATCAATAAACCCCAGAGATTAATGGTTTGCTGAACAGCCACGTGATTCTGCACACACACAGATCTATATGCAGCTCTTGGAACATGTTTCTCCTAGAGATAGCAAAGCTTTCTCCTGCAGGAAGTTTGTGAGCTGGAGGAACTGTCTGCAAGTTCCTCGTGTCTCCCTGGAGCATGGGAAATAGAGTTGGAGGTGATAATGATCCTGAGCTGGGAAGCTCCAGACCCTCACGTGCTCTTGGTTGTTAAACTACATCAGAGAAGTTTGGTTTCCCCTTTTATGAGACTTCTCTGGGAGTTTCCCCATGTCAAGGGGAGAAATGGCCTTTAAGGTTGGGGCTGAGTTTCTCCTCTCTGTTTTTTCTCAGACACCAAGAGCTTCACTGGATCTTAACCTCTGCTGTGAGCCATGAAACCCTTTCAAAACAAACCTTCAAAATGCATTTTGAGCTTCTTCCCTGGACTGAGACTGAAATTCCTCCCTCACTTCCATTCCCCTGAAGTTCTAGCAGTGCCCTGGGCACAGCAAATGTCTGTTCCCTCCTGCCTGTTCAGGTTTTAGCACACAGACAGTGGCAGGGAAGATGCTCAGCCACCAGACATGGACCAGAGCACAGCCACAAAGTTTAACTCGTCTTCACTACTGTTGGTATTTCAAAGAGCTCATGGGGAATCTGCTCGAGCAGTGCAAGACAAGGTGTTGAAATCATCAGCACTTTGAAGGTGCCTTTGCTTTCTTAAGGTTTCCTTAAGAAGTCTCCTGGTAGTGTTCTTAAAAGGAGCTGAAGATAACAGGGAAATGGTAGAAAGGTAGAAAAGGGAATGAAGAAATCAATGTTTGCCTGTAGGCAGAGCACAGGGAAAGGCAGGGAAGCAGGGGGACACTTTCTCAGGCCCAGACTGATGTCCCAGGGGTTTTCACACCAGGTTGAGCAGATGCCTTTGAAAAGAAGAGTCATACACCCCAACAGGCCCCAAAACCTCCATCCCTATGCCTCTCTGGCCACTGCCCACTGTCACATCTCCCGTGTCTCACTCCCTGCTCCAAGGAGGAAAGAATCCACACGTGAAAGCACCACCCAAGGATTTCTGAGCTTGGGATGATGTGTTTGCTGTGCCCCATGGTTCTGACTTTCATTTTGCCTTGAAACCAGCTGCAGAGCTCTAATGTGCTGCTTCATGGCAATAAGCAGTGCTGTAATGAAGCTGATGGAAGGGAAAGGTCAGCGTGTCCTTGTCTATTAACGTGGCCCTGCAGAAAGACCCAGTGACTAATTAAAACTGGGGGTTTCACAGCCAGGAATACTAATCCTTACATCTCTACTGGCCTTCATTAGCTACCTCTGAGTGCTTCTCCATGAAGGGGAAAAAACAACCCCTATTCAATCTAATTGGCTTAATTTTTATAACTGCCTTCCCCCCTGAGATCTATTTCTAAAACAATTTGGACTGTTCTTTCAATATCCTTTTCTTATCTCCTTATGATCATCTCATTCATTCTAATTTGAAAAGAGGCTCCATGAAAGAAAAAAAAAAAAAAAAATCAAAACCCCTCTGAGCTTCTTTGGATTTCTGTAGTGCATGATGTGAATTTCCTGACAGCAAAACTTCTGGGTCTCCTCCTAATCAATCCTTTCTGGTTTGGATTCCTGACTAGGAATAAGACCTCTATTTTGAATGGAGAAGATGAACAACAAGAGCAGCAATGCTGCAATGTTTGTGGTGGAGTCTTCTTGGTCTGAAAAGCAAGATAGACTGTTTTTGTCAATGGAAAGTTGAGCTTGAAAGAGGAATAAATTCATTCATGCATGAGAGATCTGACCTGCCTCTTCCATCTGTCTCCCACTCTCTGAGCACTTCAAACCCTCCAGAAATACCTCCCAAACCCATGGGTTTACAAAGGGTTTTCATTGTTTGCCTTCTTGGTTTGGGCTTTAATAATTAAAGAGAAAAGAAAGGGAAAAAAAATAAAAAAGAGAAAAAGGTGAGAGCTTTGAGATTTATTGCCCCCAATAAAGCTCTGTACACAGTGATTTACACAGCCTCAGTAGAGCTTTGACTCAGGGAAGAAAAATGTGTGGGACTGGGTGATTTATGAACACCCACCTGGCATTTTCAGGCTCCTTAGAGCAGCACACTCTCAGGTCAATAACTCTGCCAGTGATCACCACTGGGCACAAGGGCAGGGAACAGACCCACAGAGCCACTTGTGTGCATGTTTATTTACCTCTAAAAATCACATTACCATCAATACCTAGCAAGGACACACCAGGGCCATAGGCACAGGGGGATGTACCTGTACCCTGCTCACAGCTTTGGGATGGTTTTCATGACCAGCTGCATGAAAACCATCAAAGCCAAGTCTTGACTTTGGCTATTTCATCTTGCTCTGAAACTGGAGCCCCTCAGTCCAGGGGGGAAAGGAAGCAGCTTCTGAAAGCATTTGGTTCCATCTGCCTGAGGACACTGCAAACAACCCCCAGTATATGATGCCTGTGCCAAAAAAACCAGGATGGCATTCCCTTTTTTAATCAATTCCTCAATGTTTTCATACCCTTGCTGGACAGGAGATCCCAGCTGGGAGTGTCACCCTGGTAAATAATAGCAGGGAGAAAGAATATTTCAGTGTGTAAGGCATGGGAGCTGGGAAATTCTACCAGTGAAAAGAAATGGGAAACTGATGAAGATGAACAGAGTGTAAAGGAATGTGTTCCTCAATAAGGGAGGAAGAACAGGCTACAGAAAGATGGAGAGGGACTTCTGACAAGGGCATGGAGTGACAGAACAAGGGGGAATTTAAACTGAAAGAGGGGAGATTTAGATAGATATTGGGAAGAAATTCTTCCCTGTGAGGGTGGTGAGACACTGGCATAGGTTGTCCAGAGAAGTTGTAGCTGCTCCATCCCTGGGAGTGTTCCAGGCCAGGTTGGATGGGGCTTGGAGCAACTTGGTCCAGTGGAAGGTGTCCCTGCCCATGGCAGGGGGTGGAATGAGATGATCTTTAAGGTCCCTTCCAACCCAAACCAGCCTGGGATTCTCTGAAGACAGACACGAAGATGTGATGGTGTAGAAGAGACATGGGGGATGTTGAAGGAAGAGAAGGGCAAATAGCCCTTAATTTTGCTTCCTCTCTGTGATGATGGACAGGATACCCATTCCCTGGAAATTCCCACTTCTGAAAGTGCCCCAGTTCTGTGGAGCTGCAGCAATGACAAGACAGAACATGTGAGAAACCTTTCAAACAGATTGATCTTTACAGTCCATCATTTCACTTGTGAACCATCCCAACAAACCTCAAGCTGGGCATGAAGCTGAGCACTGTAACACTCTCTCCTCCAACTCCTGTTCCCTTTCCCCCTGCTCCTGAAATCCCAAGCATGCCTTAATGCTGAAATATATATATAACCAGCCTAAAAGCAAGGGAATAAATGAGTCAGCAGCACCCAAGTCAGTAACGAGACAACTCCTTTGAGCAAAAGACAGCGAGAACTACATGCCACAGTTAAGCTCTGAAATATCAGCCCCATGTGATGGTTCCTCTCCAAAGGAACAGTTCATTTCATCCTTTTGGAGGGAAGGGAGCACTGCTGGTCCTGCCAGGATCCACGTGGGGTGGAAGCTGAGTGGTGGGGACAGATGGCCCCGGGCGTGAGTCACGGCAGGAGGTGCCTCACAGCAGAAGGGAGAGAGACAAACAACTCCATGGTGTGCCAATCTGCTGTGTCCTCCTCTCTGTCAGCCCCCACGAGCTGTGCATCCCCCTCACTGCCTGCCCCCAGCTCAGGATGCTCAGGAAAGGCAGGTTTGATCCTTGGCTGATCTTTGGAAGGAGAGTTCTGTGCTTGGCTGCTCTCAGTCCTCATCTGCATCCATCCTTGGAGCTTCAACCAGAGAAAATTGCTCCAGAAAGTATGAAGAGACAAAAAAAAAAAGGATTCCACATCCATGGAAGTATTCAAAGCCAGATGGGCTGAGGATCTGAGCAACCTGGGCTAGTGGAAGGTGACCCTGCCCATGGTGGGATGGAATGAGATGATTTTTAAGATCCCTTCAATCCATTGTAGGATCCTATGAAAAGTCATTTAGCACCGAGCTGGGATACACACACACACAGGGGAAAGGTGCAGGGGAAGAGGTAATGGGTTAGAAATGATTTTAAGCAGAAGTTTCTTGATCATTAGCATATTAATGAAGTTTTTAATGATATGTTAACCTTTCCTTCTTCCTTCACCCTGGCAAAATCACATCACTTCTCCGGTTCAGTGAAAAGGGCTGCCCTGGGGGATGAGCTTCTTCCAGCCCATAATCATTAGCTTCTCATAAGGAATAGGTTCCTCTGCAAAACACTTTTGGTGGCTGAATTCTCCCCCAAAAATCTCTGGGCTCCTGCCTGTAGGCCAATCCATCCCTCTGCAGCTCCAGTTCCTTCTCTGCCTTTTTATTTCTTTGGTTGCCAACATTTATTTATTATTTGGTGGGTATTTTTTTTTTCCACAAGCAAACATGACTGGGTAAAAACTCAGCAGGGATAATTGATGCATTCTAGGTGCCAGAAAGAAAATATCAGCAGATGCTACACAGGAACTAAAGGTGTTAAAGGAGCTTTCGCAGCTCTCGTGCTCTTAGGGAAGTGCCACTCCTTCCCTCTCTCTGAAACTCGAGTTGCTGAATGAAAATGGAGTTTTCTCATATAATATTTCATCCTAAAGACTCCAGTTACTAACCAAGGATGTGCAGTAAGGCAAAGAACATCTATTCCTCAGGCTCAGAGAAAAATAGCTGAGGATAAAATTGATTCCTTCGCTCTTAAAGCCTTTTATTTCACACAGGTGACTCCTCCAGTCTTTCCTGAAGGAAACTCAGTCCAGGCAGACACTACAGATGATTATGTGTTATTTCTCCTCACTACTATCATTGTCACAGGCTCAGAAATATCTTCTGCACACAACACTGGTCATAAAGGGCTGAGCTGAAACCTGAGCTCTGGTCATGCCACAGGATTGATGAATTCAGCATCATCCCTGCCTTGGTGGCTCTTGTAGGCTCCTATAACTTCATTTTCTCCTGCCTTGATTTATGACAGAAGGTGGAAGGCTCTGCTTGTGCTATTTTTGAGGAAGACGTTGGGTTTTACAAACAGTTTTGCACTTTAGGATCAAGTGGCCAGGGAAAAAACCAAACTGCCTTAACATCACTGTGAGACACCAGAGAGCTCTGCAGGGAGAAGGAAGTGGAAACTTCTCCAAAGTATCTGAGAGTTGTTGATGATGATGAAAATACTAATCTTTTCTTGATTGCCTGTCAACTAAAATGATTCCTCCTGGGTGAGCAGCTATTTGCAAGGCTGTATCTCTGTGCTATTTGAGCATATGGGCAGCAGATCCATCCCACTGAGAAATGGAACTCGACAGATTTAGCAAATCAGCTACACCCCAAATCTGGACAGCACTGGGAATTTGTTCCCATCTTTGGGGGAGCTGGAGCCTGTGTACACCATAGCACAGGAGAAACCTGCCCTGCAGCAGCTGCATGTGAGGCAGAGCCTGTCACAGATGTGGTTTGGGTTCTCCTCTGTCCCAGCCAAAGGGGTCAGGGACCACCTCCAAGTCTTAGTGAATTAACAAGTGAATACAAATATTCCAATAGACATGGAAAGAGATGTTTATCCCCCATGGTATCCCACCTGTGTCAGTCAGATTTCAGATCAGCCTCCCCTATGAGGACAGGCTGAGTTGGGGCTGTTCAGCCTGGAGAAGAGAAGGTTGTGTGGAGTCCTCAGAGCACCTTCCAGGATCTGAAGGGACTCCAGGGAAGCTACAGAGACTCTTGGTTAGGAACTGCAATGACAGAACAAGGAGCAATGGGGAGAAATTGAAAGAGGGAAATTTAGATGAGATGGGAGGAGCAGGGTTGGAAATGGGAAGGTTAAACAGAAAGTGCCTGCGTGCTGGCTCACCAGTCACGAGTTGGGATGCTGCTGGGGCAGAAGACATGTAACTGATTGCTGTGCTTTAGGTTAACCAATTAGTGCACACCTAATGTATAGAATGAGCCAATTGGCAGAGAACACGCTAAGCCAAGAAAACTATAAGTACCTGTGGATAACTACAATAAAACAACATCTTGCTTGCGTCAAGCTGTGTCCTGTCTCTCAATCGTGACATCTAAGCCCCATTCCAACCCCTTACTACACTATGATTCCATGATCAGTACAGACTGGGAAGGTGATTCACCTCCACACACACTGGTTATGGAATTCTGGCTCTGAAAACCAAAGAGAGCAGTGAGAGCTCTGCCACAGCCAGGAACTTTGGAGCTCAGGGTGCCTTGGTGCCTCTCCCTGCACAACACATTCATGAATGAACCTGCTAAAAATGCCACTCTGCATCCTGCACATGGCAACTGTGCCCATGGATCTGATCCTCACCTGGTGTGATGGGATATGGTGCCACAGGGATCCATGGAACATCAGTGCTCTGCACCAGCTGGAAGGAGCCTAGGTCTGGCTCCATGGAGTGCAGACAAAAAGCATCTTCATGCAAACCTCTATAAATCATCTCCCCAGTGCCTATAAATCTCAGCAGTCAGAGGGAGCAATACCCAGTGATTTATTTTTACAGCTGCCTGAAAAATTTCCCTCCAAGCATCTCTTTTAGCAGCAAATGGCTTTTTAACAATATGGACATCTGGCAAAGTTGCTCATTTCAAAAAGTTTCTCGAGCAGAAAAGAGCCATTTCTGAAGATTTTTTGGGGGAATTTGGAATGATGAAAAGAAAATGAAATATTTTCTCTTAGGTTTTTCTCCCCCACAAGAAAAAGGATAAATGGATTTTAAGCCATTTAGTTTTTCATTGTCAGCTATGTTTAGGCTTATATCACGTAAGGATGTTGCAGGGCATTCATAGCATTGCAAGAGACAGAAAAATCTCTGCCCCAAGAAGTGTATAGTCAGGCTTGAACTAGAATAAATTAATGAGGAGGCAGGAAAACAGGTAGGAAAAGCTGCAGACATGGAGAGAGTGACAGGTTGGGACCAGCCATGCATTTAGTCCCTTTACCCACCTTAAACTCCTCATGCCCTTGCCTGGGTCAGTCAAACCAGCCTCTCCCCAGCTGCTGTGGGAAGGGGTAAAGCTGCTGCTCACATCTGCTGCAGGCTCCATCCTGCTCCCAGAGCTTCTGTCTCCTTTGCCTTGGCCACACATTGGCCCTTATTTGCAGCCAAAGTCTTTCAAGGCTGCTGCAATAAACACTAATAGTCGCTCCATAATGAGATTCCCACTCCCCCCTCCACCTTCATTTGGTTTTTCAGGCTTGATTACCAACCTCATATTTCCTCCAGATAATTTACACTATCTTGGCTGCAAACAAATGGGCACTTTATTATCTTCAATTGGCCTCTGCGAGAGGACTGGGGCTGTGCTTGTAGTGATGGGTTTGAGCTCTGGTGGGTTATTTTATTATTTTTTTTCCTCTCTGAAAGCTATTTCTAAGCCTTTCCCTGGGTGAGGAGAGAGAGTGCATTTGTTATTGATAGAATTTCCATTTAAATTGAGGATGTTGCTCAGTGCAACACGTGTAGCAGTTAAAGGAGACTTTCCTCCAGCAAAAAGCAGCAAATTACAGGAAGGGAAAAAAAAAACCCAACCCAACTATTGGGAAAGGGGAGGGGGAAAAGGGAGAAATCACAAACCTTAATATGAAATCCAGCTGGATATATGCCTGTAATAAAACATCTAGATCTTAATAAGGCTGTGGGTAAAGCTTGGATTACACCCCCAGCTTTATACACTCACTGCTATTCAGCAGCTGCTTCCCTTGAAAGATCCTTTCTTTGCTTGCCAATCCGATTAGCTCTCTAGCAAATTAGAAACAAAACAACATGAAATCTTGGGCTTTAAAAAAAAAAAAGGAATATAAATTCAGCCATGAGAAAGGGCTTGGAGCAGCCCCAGAAAAGCTTTTTCCAGTGGCTAATGACTCCATAGGACAGACATTTTCAGGTGGGCTTTCTATTAGTGACTGTTGTTATTTGGAGTGGAAATTAAAGGGAGTGATCAACACTCAATAGCAGGGAAATGTATCCCAGTGGGATCTGTGAGGGCTTTCCAGCCCTTCCCATGGACAGCAGAAGGAAGGAGTGAGAGAAGGATGAGATGAGTCTCCTCCATGGCCACACACCACCAGCTCTGGAGTGACTCTGGGGCTGGGCAGCCCTTGTGAGCAGGTCAAGGGGGTCCTGACCTCCTCCCCCACTTAGCTGAGGACACTCAAGCTCTGCTCCTGAGTTAAAAACACCTACAAAAACCAGACCCTGCAATGTCCCATCAGGTCATATACTGCAGCCCCAGAATGGGTTTGGGCTAATCCAGAGTTCAGGTCATAGAATCCCAAAGTCATTAAGGCTGGCAAAGCTCTCTAAGATCATCAAGTCCAACCATTTCCCTCCACCACAAAATCATCTCCCCAAGGTCAATATCTACATGGCTTTTAAATCCCTCCAGGAATGGTGACTCCACCACTGCCCTGGGCAGCTGTGCCAGTGCTGATCAACCCTCTCAGGGAAGAAACCTTTCTTTGGCACAACTCTCACTGAGCCAACTTACTTCAGCAAACCAAGGTCAGGCAGGTGTAACTGGTGACCTGAAGGTTCTCCTGCCTCTGTTGACCTGCAGCCCTGGCTACCAGACAGTGACTATACAGGTCATCAGAAAGCAGAAAACACCTTTCATTTGCTCCAGCAATGCCCTCAGGCACAGCCTGAGCTGTGCCACCATAGGTGTGTGGACATCAGAGGGACATCAGGCACCTAAACTGCTTTCTAGGGCTAATGTGCTGAGCCATGTTTCTGTGTTGGGTTGCTTTTTTCCTCCCAGGCAGCACAGGATCCACGAGACAGGCTCTTTTTTTTCTTTTTTTTTTTTTTTTTTTTCTGTCTGCAGGGTCACCTCCGAGTCTAAATCACAGGTGTGAAGGAATCAGCTCCATATTGTACGTTGGTGGTTGCTATGGGGGAAGAAATGATTAATTTATCACCCAGTCCAAGATCTGAGGAAAGAAAGATAG
>NW_008675209.1:50463-53989 GCF_000695815.1 Acanthisitta chloris
AAAGAGAAAAGGAAAAGAAATAAGAAAGAGGGGGGTAAAACCACAAACCCCTTAGAATCATTCTGCATGAGCTACACTGGAGCATTATTTATGGTCCAAAACTTCCCCAAGCATCTGAATGTAAAGCAGAATCACATCATTGATAACGTTGTGCCCTGATCAGAGGGAAAAGACATCTGAGGAGGCAAGGGAGGGAAATGGCACATTTTCAGCTAGCTAGAGAGATTGCAAAGGGATTTTAATTCCAAAGATGCCGAACAAAATTGCAGATGAGATTCTATAAGAATAAATAGTGTCTGGTCATAGATCAGCACAACTTGATTTTCTCCCCTTTTAGTGCAATGGTATCAATCTTTAGAGGGGAGGGAGTGAAAAAATCAAGGCGGTAAATGAATTATTCCTCATACCTTTCTCCTCACCCAGGAGGAAAAACAAACCCTTGCACTCTCCCAGCATGATCCAGGCTCTCTGCCTTGCTGGGCAAAGAGGCTTTGGTGGAAAAGCAACTAAAATGCAAAGCAGGAAAGAAAGTGAGGGAGGTATTTATATACAATAAATATTTAATACTGCTTAGTGTTTCCTCCTGAAGAAACTTATAGCAGGGATTAATTTGTACCTTTCCCTCCTGCTCTGCTAACCTTCAGCAAGGTTAATCTTTGCCCAATGTAAGTTTGCAAATTAAATCCATGGTGGTGTACAAACTTCCTGGGTAGTTTGATTCAATTTCTTTCCTTCAGCACCAAAATGATAGATGCATGTTGAATCCACAAATGTTTCCTAGTAGAGCAGATAATTCATGAGCAGACACTCCCCTCCCTCCCTCCTTCCTTCCTTCCTTCTCCCCCTCTCTCCCTGTTGTGTATCTTAATTAACGTTTCAAGTCTGGCAGCTCTTTGATTTCCGTTTCAACAGGGTCTCTGATCAACCTGCTGCAACAGAGAACCTTAAAGAGGGACAAGTGTTTATTTCTGGTGGCTTCTGCTTTCTCCTGAAATTCAGCATTGTGCTGGGAGCAGTGAGGAGAAGCTCCAGGTTGGGGCTGAGCTGTGGCAGAGATGCTGCAGCTCAGGGGGAGATAAGGTTGAATGAGGCACTTTCCACTCCAGGCCTTGCTAGGAGCTCACAGGAGGTGTTTGGATGTGAAGGAGATGAGGTTGAAGGGAGGCTCTTTCCACCCCAGGCCTGGCTGGGAGCCCACAGGAGGTGTTTGGATGGGAATTTGTGCTGCAAAGCCAAAGAGACCAAAGTTTTCATCACACTTGCATATGTGGATGAGAACACCCATGGTGGAGGATTCCCTCCAGCAGCTCATGGCCATGCTCAGCTGCCCAGGGAAAGTTTTGCACTCAAAAAAAAGCACAATCAGGACATCTTTTCCCTCTGAGTCCCCAGGCAATGGCACGACCACAACATATCTCATTCCACCCCTGTTCCATGGGCAGGGACACCTTTCACTAGGTTGCTCAGAGTTCCATCTAACCTGACCTTGAAGACTTCCAGAGATGGAGCAAAAGTGTCAGCTGCCTGAGCCAAGAAAAGAGAGGAAAAAGGCACATTTGCTGAGCTGAAAAGCAGCTGAAAAAAAAAAAAAAAAAAGCCAAGCACAGTGCAGAAAAAATTCCTGCAAAGCACAACATCTCATTGTCAAATTAACATATTAATAATTAGGCAGAGTGAGAACATCAAGTCCCAGCCCAGGGCCTGAGGATGGCACGTTTGGCTCTGGGTGTTCAGCTGTGTGGAGCAGAGATTCCAGAGGTGCCTGTGAGCGTGACAGCCTGTGCCTTACAAGATGTAATTTTAGTGCTTCAGAGCTCCCTTCGTTATGCATCTCTTCCAAAACAAGCATGTTGCCTTCTCTCTGAAGGAGGAAAAACAGCTTCTTCAGGGTTTTCATGTGTTTGATTTCTTTGGGGTGTTTATCTTTGCTCTGGGCTATTTGAGCAAAGCCATTAAATACAAGCATAAATTGTTAAGTTTTGTTTGCTCTGAAGGTAGGAACATGCAGGGTCTATCTGAACTATTGAGTTTGTGCCTCTGGAGGAAATCACTTTGTTGCCATGATGCCCCAGGATGGGGAGAAAAAAAAATCTGCAACCAGAGATGTTACAAGGAATAAATGAAGTGGCAATAGGTACCATAAATAAAACTACAGCACGTTAACACTCCTCCTGCTTGGGAGAGCAAAAGCAAAACACATTTGCAGTGCTGGGACTGGGGGAAAAAAAAGCAATGAGTGCCCCAAATCCAGCAGGTCTAGAGAAGATGTTGGTACTGAAGATCTTGATGTGAGAAGGGACTGGATTTCTCACAGCTTGAAGGATGAATCATGAGTAGATTTTTAGCAGGGATATAATGGTTTGGGGCCATGGTGTAATGGCAGGAGAGCAGCTCTGGTTAAACAGCCACTGAGAGATGTTGGGAACATCAGCTCAGGTTGACCTCTTGCCTTAAAGGAAGGAAAGTGCAAGGAAAGTGAAGAGAAAAGAAGGGAAAAGCAGAATATACAGTGATAAAATAATCAATGGATAATTATAATGAACCATTGCTTCCTACCTGCTCAGGGCAGAGGGACACCAGGCTCGTAGTGCCAAGTGTCACAAGACCCAGGCAATCCATCCTGTCAGATCATCCATGATAAAAAGCATATTAAAACCCCCTGGAAATTGTTTGTCTGGGCTGTCAGGAAAGTCAGAGCAGGGAATGTGCAGAGGCACAGCTCCTCTGGAAGGTGTTAAGAGAGGGGACACATTTGACTTGCACTGTATTAGCTTTTCCTGGCGACTCTGGAGCTTAATTTACAGGTGCTGGTGAACTGCCAGAGGCACCTCCAGCTCCCTTGCTCTTACTTATAGGAAGTCATGGAGAGGATTTGTTGTTTCTTCTCTTTACCCAGAGCTGTGGGTCAGATCAATTCCAGTCTTTTGATTGAGACATTAAGAAAACCAAACCCAAGTCAAATCAAGCCTGGCTGGGGAGAAGATCCAGCCCAAAAAGCAGCAGCAGAACAAGAATAGCTCCAGCTCCTATGTATGCTGTGAAAGTCTCACTCTACCCAACAATTTGCATATTCTCTCCATGCTAATTCATGCACATTCCTCTCCCCTTCTCATTACAGCCTCCTACTTGGTCTTGCTGTTTCTGTCTTCTCAGGAGAGCTTTAGTCACACTAAAGCTGCTCAAGACTTTGTCTAAAACACCCATTCACATTGCTCAGACTTACCTAGACCCCAGGGAAGGGATGCCCAGGATCTGGGCTCTAAATTTAACCATTGCCAACACTTCTTTTTTGGCCATTTTTAGTTTTTACAGCCTCTTGTCAACATGGTATTTTGGGATCTGGAAGGAACATCACTTTGAGAGATAACAACCAGAGCTGGAGTGTCTTGTGGGGTACAAATAGTGTGATCACAGCATAGCACAGGTTGGGCTGGGAGTGGTACATGGCAAAGCTGTGCCCCCCAGCCAGGGCTGCTGATCCTGTCCCTTTCCCCAGCAGCTCCCAGGAGGAGCAGGCATGTGCTGC
>NW_008675209.1:54008-73267 GCF_000695815.1 Acanthisitta chloris
CTGGAGGGAGCTGTGGTTCCAAACAGCTGCTTTGCTCTTTTCTCTGAAGGTTCTTTTCTCTGGCCCACTGACTAATCTAAAAACCACCTAGGAATGTGCTTTTTTTAGAGACAGCCAGTGCTCCACCAGCTGAATCAGAGTCATTCGGGTTGGAAAAGACCTTGAAGATCATTGAATCCAACCATTAAGTGAAAATAACCAAGGAAATCCAAGATCAAAGACAGGGAGTCAATAGACACACAGGGCCTGGGCCCCTTCCTCCAGAGCAGGGCTGAAAAAGAAACCAAAGAACAATTCCCATTTCACAGGCAGAAAGCAAATCCCACAGCAATTCAGGTTTTACCTTAGGAAAGAGCCAGGAAGTACATGCACATGTCCTCATGCCTGGGGCAGCTCAGGTAACTATCTGGATGGAGAAAACACTTCAGGCTTCACCTGCTTTCTTGGCACACAGAAGGGCATAAATCCAACCCAGTTAAGCCTCTGCCTGCTAGAGAAAAACATCACATGCAGAGCAAAATCAGTAGCCTCACAGCCCTGCAGCCATCCCTTCCCTGCCCAGGCTGGTTCAGCTGCTGGAAAAGCTGTTGGAAACAGCATTGGGATCAACTGTCCTTGGATAACTCTCACTCCCTGAGCTGTGGGTGCTGCTCTGCTCCCCCCAGAGCTGCTGTGGGTGCTGAGCTTGGTCCTCAGTGCTGCATCATGAGGTTTGGGCTCCTGTCCTGCCCCTGTGCAGCATTCCCAGGATGGGGAAGCAGCTGCAGTGGGAGTTTGGGATGAGCAGTTCCATCCTCACGACAAAACTGAGCTGCTTTGGATGCTCTTACTCTGGCTCAATAATCTGCTGCTCTTTTTGTGGCTCTTCTAAAAATTCCCCCCCATATTTCACCTGGTGGATTTCCTGCTTTGCAGCTCTAGCACCAAATTATGGACTTTGTTGTCTGTATTGAGGTGAGAAATCTTCTGTGTCTGACAGTGCCAGAAAGAGTCAACTCCTTTCTCAGCTCCCTGTTTTTCCCTAATAGCAGATCAAAGCTCCTCTCTCAGCAGTAAGACTCTGAGGCATTTGCTGCAAGCAGCACTTATTGAGTGCAAATCACACTGGCAAGTCAGCATGGATGAGGTTAGTGTCACCTTGAAGCATGACCAAGATCTAAGTTATACCTTTCTAGTCAGGTCTTAGTAAATAAAGCTATTTCCCCCTAGTTTCTTCCAGCAGCTGTGGCCCTTTGCATTTCTGGGGGCCATTTGAAGGAAGACTTGGCCATAATACCCCAAGAATTCCCCCAATTACTCTTGTAAGTTAATGATTTGTACTTACACTAAAGGACTTTCAAGGCCAAGCTGGATAGGGTTTGAAGCAACCTGCTGTAGTGGGAGGTGGCAAGGAGTAGAATGAGATGAGCTTTGAAGTCCCTTCAAACCCAAACCACTCTGTGATTCTATGACTTTGGACATCTCTCTTCATCTGAGCTCTAACTTTCAGCAAAGAATAAAGATCATCCAAGATCTACTGCAGGCAAAGAACGAAGGGGAGAGGCTGAAGGGCCACACAACTTGGCTTGGTGGCTTTGTGGGCTCATAAATGTACCTGTGTGTTTGCACCATACCCACCTGTGGTGCTGCAAATGACACATTTTGAAGGTACAAACATCTTCCTGATCCTTCAAACCAGCAGCATCAACCAGATGTTCTTTGCAAGAAGCCCTTGAGTGGTTTTCTTGAGTGATGCAAATCTGTTGATTCTTGCTGGTGTTGGCAGGCAGATCCCTGTAGTTTCTCCAGTGGGTTCCAGAGGAGTCATCATCTCCCTGCACATCCCTGGAGTGAAAGCCATGGAGAAAAGGAGGAGAGGATCAGCAAAGTACCCCCCATCATGCTGCTTTCCCCAGCTCCTCCCCACAGCACAGCCCTGGGGCTGACAACATGAGTTTGGGGGTTGAGTAGCTCACCAAGAAGCTGGAGAAAAGGTTTGTTCCTGAATTTGGCTTGAGGTGAGAAGATCACCAAGAGCAAAGGCTGTGGCACCAAGCAAAGACACCTCAGGTGCTGTTCCTGCTGGTATGGAGAAGGTGGAGAGCTGATGTTCACCAAGTCTTCTCATCTGAATCCCCAGGTTGGATTTCTGCACGGTTCAGTCAACTGAAGTTTCACACTGAGGGGGAAAAAAAAAACAAAAGAAAAAGAGATTCCAGGCCTGGAAGTTCTCTCCTTGATGGATTTTGTTCATATTTTACAGCATATATTACCTTCAAGCACTTCCACTGCTCCTCTGATGAACTCTTGGGGCTCCACAGAGCAGAGAAGTTGTGGGCAAATCCTGCTGCAATCAACTTGAAGAAGACATTCACATCACGGTGGTTTAGGTGGAAACAGTAAACTTGATTTATTGAAAAAAAAATCTATTACATTTATTCCTTTGTTACACAGGTTTAAAATATTTAAAAATAGCTCTTATGGGCATTACACTGAAATTTGATGACATGTTTATTGGCCTTTGAAGAAATGTACAATAATGGCATTTGACACTATATTTTTTTTTAAGAAGGGCCTTATGTACTAAAAAGGGTATTTTTTTTCCATAGGTTTTATTTTTCTTATCAACATTTGTTCAAGTCATATATATTAAGGGGGAGGAGGGAAATAAAATTACACAAAAAAGAAGGTCTGCAAATACAAGGAGTAATTTTATTGCAATATACCGTAGCTAAGTGGGCTGGGGAAATCGGAACAGTTTGGAGCTCAGTACAATTACAGCACTGTGGAATTCAACAGAGGAGTTGTTGTGGGGTTGGGGTTTTTTTCATCTTTTTTTTTTTTTCTTCTGTTTGTTTGTTCTTCAAGCAAAGAAATCAAAGGACAAAACAAAAACTCAAAGAGAAAAAAATGCTCCCTTGATGAAAATTTCTAACAGAATCACATGACCTAGACACACACACACACGTGTGGACATACATCAAGATATGGCTTTGCTGGTGCACACAGGGATGTGCAACCTTTCCTGCCCTTCCCACTGCTCCTGCCCAAGGCTGTTGCCAAGGTGACTGAGAAGCTCAATCCCTTATATATATTATTCTATATTCCTCTTCACTGCTTTGCTGCCAGAGTCTGCAGGGTTTAGGGTAGCACCTTTTTGTTTTAGTCCCCTACAAGGAGGAGAGCACAGGAAGAGAAGGGAGATGGATGGACACAGCCCAAAAGCACCACATGGCACCACCTCTCCCTCCAGCACAGCTTCACCTCCTTTCCTCGGATGCTGCAGCTCTCTGCTTGGGAAGGAGGGAGGAAAAGACATCATATATAGGCTTCTCTTCACAGTAAATGTGATGTCTTTTCCTCTGTGGTGACAGATCCCCCTTGGTTTGAGCATTGCTGGAACACTCCAGGCCAAATAATAGCAATAATAAAACCCCCACCCTGCAACATCTCTTTTTTTTTTTTTCCAAGGCAAACAGCCAACCAACAAACCAATGGACAAAGAAGGTGGTGTCAGCATGTTGGGAGCCATGGAAAAAAAGAAAAGGTACTGTGGGAAGTGCAGGAAGATTGCAAACTCCTGGGAGTGCTTGGCAGGACAGCCACAGCAACAGAGATTAGCACCACAAACGTTCAGTACAATTTGCTCTGGTTATCACCACAGGGGAAACACATGGATATTCTTGGGGGGGGAAAAAAAAAAAGAAGAAAGATGTAAGCATGTTTAATACTTTCCTACACAGTATAAGCTGCTGCAATACAAAGCAGGAGAGGAGAAGGTGTTCTATGTAACAAATAAGAAGGTGACATGCATTTAGAGGCAGATTGGAGGCAAAATTGCTCTGAAAGTGGCCAAAAAGCAAAGGCTGGAGAGAGACTGGCCAGTGGCAGGAGATCACCAGTGTTGTATTAAGGTTATCAAATAGATAGCACCACAGAGACATGTAAAAAATAGAAAAAAAGCACCTTGGGTTATTTTTAACCTTTATTTTTGGACATTTTTCTATTGAGAGAGGACAAAGGGAATTCCCCTGCCACTGGGAATGGGTTTGGGTTAGTTATTGTTGTGAGTTCAAAGAAAAGCTGAAGGGGAAAAAAAAAACCAAAACAAAAAAGGAAGAATTAATTTAAAACATGTTAAGCAAGTGGATAAAAAGGCAAAGACTCAAAGCAGCTCCTGCTTTTAGATCAGGGGGTTGTAGAAAAGTTGTTTAAAAAGTGGCTTTCATTTCCTTATTTTGAAGTGAATCCAAAAGGCATCTGTGGCTCAGGGGCTGGTTTGCACCTCATCCTGCCAAGACTCATCCTGGGTGGAACTTCAAGGCCCTCCAGATTAAATCTTGGGGCTGGGAAGAGGCAGGAATGATGAGGACATGAGCCACTGTCTAATTCCCAGGTGGATTCTTGGCTGGGCTGGAGGTGGGGAAAGGTGGTGGGTTTAATACAGACAAGGTCACATGCATGTTTTGAAGCCAGAAACATTCAGACATTTAAAATAATATACAATACAAATATTTACTTACAAACGTACAAAAATATAAGCACCTTTAATATATGGGGAAGAGATGCCCTGGGTGACCTTTAGTTAGCATAGGGGGAAATTTGGGAAGGCATTGAATTACACAGCTCAATGGAGATGGGAAAACTTCTGGAATTGGCCATGATAGCTACTTGCTAGAGCTGATTCAAATCTCATGGAAGTCAACAAAATGCCTCTGATGAGCTTTGGCAGGGCTTGGCTTGGAGCCAGGACTGCCAGGACTTCGCCCTCAAGCTGAACACAAAAATTTCAAGTTTTTTCCATTTTTTTTTTTTTTTTGCTCCTTAGAAATGAAAAAACAGACAATCATCTACAGCCAAGCACTTGCTATTGCTTCGTGGCAAGAAGAAGAAGAAGTCGTCTTTGCTGGCAGTGGGGCAGCAGCAGGGCAGGGCCAGGTCTCCAGGCCACGCGTGAGGCCATCGGTCATGCGATTCTGCGTCCGTCGGGGGGAACTGTTCCCTCTGGGGGGGGGATTTGGAACCTGGGGGGCAGTGGCACAGAGGAACTCAGGCAAAACCAGGAAGAAACCAAACCAGAACAAAAGTAGAAGCCATCGCTGTCCAGTTTCAGAACGTGCATGTGACAAGGAATTCTCGGTTGCTTTTTTTTTTCCGCTTGTTTCAATGAAATGGCGCCATGAGGTTACGAGGTTGTTCATTTGGAGACTAGTTTTCAGGTGGCTCTTAGCCCATGAAGCAAGCTGGTCCCACCTCGAATCCAAATTTCTGTGATGCTTCTCCGAAGTCATTGAACATGATGTCGACTATAGGGACTTGCTCCACTTTGGGCGTGTTGATTTCCAGGATAGTCTTCTGGTAGCCCTTCTTTGCCTGGGTGGGGAGATGAGGGAGAGAAGAGCTCTGATGATCATAGAACCATATGTTAAGGGGTCGGAATGGAGCTTAGAGATCATCCAGCCCCAACCCCCTGCCCTGGGCAGGGACACCTCCCACAAGAGCAGGTTGCTCAAGTCTTGATACAACCTGGCTCTGAAACATGCCAGGGTTGGGGCAGCCACAGCCTCCCTGGGCAACCTGTGCCAGTGTCTCAACACCCTCACAGGAAAATGCTTCCTCCTAATATCTAAAATTCCCTCTTTGAATTTCTCCCCATCACTCCTTGTCCTATCAACCTATCAATCAATTGGAAAAGACCTCCGAGGTCATCAAATTCAACCTATGATCTAACATCACCATCTCAACCAGACCATGGCACTAAATGCCACATCCAATCTCTTCTTACACACCTCCAGGGACAGGACTCCACCACCTCCCTGGGCAGCACATTCTAGTGCCTAATCACCCTTTCTGTGAAGAAATTCTTCCTAATGTCCAGCCTGAAATGCCTATGATGCCTCCAACCCAGCAACAAGAAGACAGCATGACTGAGCATTCACCAGTCAGCTGGGAATACAGCAAGGGTTTCACCCAGGCATTTCTAACCCAAAGTAGAGTCACTCAACACCAAAACACACATTTATTTGCCCTGAGGATGTGCTCTCAGGTGGGATGGTGACCACTGAGCAAAGCCCTGGGAGATGTTTCTCCTGAGCCCAAACTTGAAAGCAGCAGAAGCTGCTGCTATGCAGATCACACTAACTCAGCCTGTCAGCACATCTCCCAAGCTGGAACAGGAGCCTGGTAAAATTGTTGTGGCTGTGGAATAGTTGTTTTCCCTCCCTGAGGACACACATGGGTTGTTGAGCAAATGGGAGCGATTTCATTTGAATATATTAGTTTGACTATTACCCGAGTGCTACCCAAAAGATCACATTTAAAGTTTGATGGAATTCACAAGGTGATGTTGTCTTTTTATCGTGCCTGGTAGCCATGGAGTTCTTTCCAAAATCTAAATAATTATTAGAGGAGCAGAAGTGCACCCGAGGGCATAGAGAGCTGCACAAACAAGTGGATTTATGGAGCAGCTTTTGGCTCTACCTTTGCCTCTGATTTGTGTGTCTCGGAAGAATAGGCTGGATCATAGCTCCTGAGAAAGGGCTGTAAGAGCAGGAAAAACACATTGAGATAATGGGCTGAACATTAGCCCTGGAGATCAGCCTGCAGAGGCTGCAGGAGTCTCCATCACCATTGGAGTTTGGGTCCTACCAGGACCTCTGTGGCCACACCGTGTCGGGCAGCCAAAGCTCATTTTCCACATGGCAGGGTTCAATCAGAGAATCATTTAGGATGGAAAAGACCTTTAGGATCACTTGGACTAAGCATTAACCCAGCACAGCATGTGAAATAGTTACAGTACTAACTCCTACAAATTAATTACATGCACCTCTAAATTTCTGGTGGAATTCTAACAGCCTTTTTATCGCTCAGAGATTCGGATTAAAATCATCTTTAATGTAGATAATCCATTGTAAATAATAAGCAATACCCTTAGTAAATAAAACTGATCTATCCTGCCTTTGGCTTGGGCAGCATGAGGGGCATCCACAGCTTCTCTGGGCACCATGTGCCAGTGTTTCTGAGCAAAGAATTTCTTCCTAATATCCAATCTAAATCTGCCCTCCTTCAGCTTAAAGCCATTCCCTGCTGTCCTTCTAGTTCTCACTAGGCAAAGGAATGAGATCACCTAAGCCTAACTACTTAAACCAAAAGGGTTTTCAGCTTAAAATGTGCAACATGTGGTCCCACAGCATCCCTGAGGCTTCAAAAGGGAAAAGGAGGGGAAGGCACCTTATACCAAGGACATGTTACATTAGCAGGAGATATGAAGTACTTGAGAATAAACTTCCCCATGTGTCTCCCAGAAGTGGGCTGGATGCCCTTTCCCTCTCCACCAACATGCTAAAAGAAGTGATTCTAATCTGATTTACCTCATTGCTCCTACAGTAAAAAAAAAAAGTGTTTGTGCCAGAACTGAACCATTTTCATCTCAAATTCTCTGGAGATCTTTTTCTGTCAAACATCTCAATCTTTCTGTCCTGTGGGCTTCAAGCACTGCAGTTCCAGAGGGTGGGAATTATGCATGTCTCTGCACCAGCAAGCTGGGGCTCAAAATAAATGCAAGCAGCACCTGCTTTGCCAAACTTTTCTCTCCTGAGGGCAGATTTTTCAGAGCTTCATCCCAAACCAGTTGGGGCCCTCAGGAAACTGTGGCTGTTGCTCATGCCAAAGGGAAGGTGAGGAGCAGGGTGGGATGGAAGGGGAGAGATTCACTCTGGCCAAAAATACTCATGGGGAATAGAGCTAAAGAGAAAGATGCTTAAAGGTACTTTTGGAATGTGAGCAGAGATGCAAACTTGTCTCCTTCATCCCATAGCATC
Organism: Acanthisitta chloris; assembly: GCF_000695815.1. Lineage (NCBI taxonomy): Eukaryota > Metazoa > Chordata > Aves > Passeriformes > Acanthisittidae > Acanthisitta > Acanthisitta chloris. The sequence continues at coordinate 61,808 of NW_008675209.1, forward strand.
ATCTCCTCTGTACAGAGTCACACCTTGCTTTGGTTTGTCCTCTCCCAGGAGCTCAGGTGGCTTCCATGAGGAGCAAGGGGACACATGGAGCAAATCCCAGCTCTGGGCTGGGCTCTCCTTGCAGCTCAGGGGATGCAGAGCTGGAGCTAGGTGCACTCCCATGGCTAGCACAGCCCAGAACTTTACTGGGGCTACACAAAATGTGCCTCAGAAAAATCCTAACCAACCCAACACCAAACCCTTAGTGCTTTGCCTCCAAGACTTCCTAAAAGCAGTGAGAAGAAGATCATTACCAAAGTCTGCAAAACTCATCCACAACTGGGGATCACTCACCTCTCCCCACGCGAGGAAACAGGGAAGAACAAAGGCAAGGAGGGATGTTTAAAGCAACTGCTGGTTTTAGGCAAGTTCATCTGGGGACAATCTCAAGACAACTACATCAACAGGTAGAGGAAATTTGGAGGTGACAACCCCTGGACAACCAGGGGAGGAGCACAGCCAGCCAGTCCCAAAGTGTCCCTGTTTTGCAGGGCCAGCCCAAGGCCAGAGGTGCCCACGTACCGCACAGCCATCGAGGGCAGCTCGGATGTAAGGGTTGTTGTCGTAGGACATCTCCTCATCGTTGGAGCCCAGGAAGCGAATGGCCTTGTCGTAGCTGTTGGTGGTGGCATCGTGCCAGGCTACAGACTGGTAGCAGTTGTAGGTGATGTTCTGGTGGGCTGAGGCACTCAGGAGCCGGAGGAAAGTCATCTGCACCACTCCGATGGGGTTCCCATCCGAGTCCACGTAGGAGAGCTGTGAGAAGCAGAGAAGGGAAACACTGGGCAGTGAGGGGTAATACAACATGTCTAGGGGACTCTGAGATTCACCAGTCTCACCACCCCACTGGGATGGGACACTGCTCCTGCCACAGGGATGCTCTGGTCCTCCCGTGGCCAGGGCATGGCTACCAAGGGACATTTTATTCACTTGCTGGATGTCGTCTCGTTGTGAGCTAAAAACATCAGACTAATGAAGGCAGGAAGAAAAACGAAGGAGGATTTCAGCCCTGGTTGCAAGAGGATGCAACTTTGGGGATGTATGTCTCAAGTTCAAGTGATATGACTTAATACTGAGCATATTTCTCCAGTGTTTGAAGAGGAGAGAAAACAGATTCCTGTAGAGGTTTGGGGCTTTGTGTTTCTCTCCTGTTTGACAGGATTTTCTCACTGCTCTGGGTATTTCATACTGCACACACTGGGGTATCTCCCATTCATTTTTCCTGGGCACTAAACACTGGGGTTTAAGCAGTCTTTGAGCTTCATCTGCAGCAATCCTGTTCCTGCTGCTAAGGTCTCAGGGCTGCCCTGGTTCACAAAGCTGTGCTCAGGTAAAGGGAAAATGGATTTGCTGCCCTTAGGGCATGTTGTGAACACAGAGCTGCACTTGCACATTGGTATTTGCTCCATTCTGCCCATCAGGCTCCTTTTCCCCCATGCAGAACAGCATCTAGAAGGTATTTCTGCAAACCAGAACTTCTTGAAAGCCAATCCCAGCACTTAGAGGAGTCAGGACTTTCTGGGACTTTTGTACCTCCCCAAGGAAGCAAACACAAAATGAGTTTGCATGTCTGAACTGACTATGCTTGAGGTGACACCTCCAGCCATGGCCAAGCTACTGCCCTTGATGGGTTTCTTTAGGAACAACCAGGAGAAAAACAGAGGCGCACACAGAGCGGAGATTTCTTCCAGGTACCATGAAACATCAAGTTGTCCTGCAAGCTGCAAACAGTAGAAGAGATTCATAACCAGACAATAAAATCATGACTAAAAGGATAAATCAAAAGAAATCAATATACCAACCAGTTGTCAGGATGCTGCTGCACTGTCCTCCTGAGAGTTAAACATGACTGACCAGGAAGGAGAGAGCCACGCGTGCCAGGAGCCACCACAAAACCACCAGGACGTGGAAGGAAGGGGCCACAAAATGCCAAGCCCTTGGCACACACACAATGACATGTGGCACTACCAATCTGCAGGACCTACTGCTCTGATTTGGGCTTGTTTCAAACCACTGCTTGGCTTGAAGCCTGACTGCTGCTTCAGGGGGCTCCAATGCTGTGCAGGTTGCATGGAGACCTGTCCCAACTTTGCACTGGGAATTGGTTTTGTGCTTAATGTTTGTTCATGGGAACAGAGTTTAGAGAAAATCAATCCTTCCCTCCTTTCTGCGTGTTGGTATTTCCCTGTGGCAGATGCCATATGGCTGTGAAGGATAAGGGGACAGGATGGGTGTCAGGCATTGTTAGAGCTTCTGGGAATTGTGTAACACACACAGAAGGAAAGCAGAAGAAAACATCTGCAACCCTCTTATCCCTCCAAACACAGCTTGGCATTGTGAGAAAATGTAAGAAATTAGCTCCAAGTACTCTGTGTCATTGATTAATGATGGTGTGGAAGCATCAAACTCAGCTGTTTTCTTTCTATTCCGTATTTACTACATCCTTCTCACTTTAGCTGCTCCCAGAAGAAAGGGAGTTCCTCACAGCTCCACACCTTGTGCAGTCTCAGGAGTCATATGGCAATCAGCAGTGCTGGGCAGCCAGAGGGAAATCTTCCTCTTGCCTTTGGGGTTCTCTATGGGCTCAGCCCTCCAAAGACCACACTCAGGCCACATGGAAAGACACCAGGGACCTTCTCCATGGAGTAACAGGAGCAGAGCTCCAGAGAGGAACTCAGACTCATTCATCCCACCCATACACACATAGATTTCAACTGATCTGGGACCCCCCAGGTAAACATCTCCTCAATTTACCAATCTCACGGTTCCAAGTACTGACTGGGGTGAAATGAGAGGTACTTCAACAAAAATAACTAAATAAGCTTTACTTTTATATGCGTTTAACTGGTTTGTGGTTGCTTAGGAAGGTCTTCTACGTGCTGGTGGCTTTTTTTTTTTCCCAATCAGAAAATGCAGGACAGATGAAAAAACAAGAAAATGACAACACAAAAAGATGGAACAAAGAGCTCCAAGTGAAACAAAAAAGGGCCCTAAGCTCTAAGCTGGCAATTGAGCCTCTAACATAGCTGACAGAGTGGGAAAAAGAGAAGCAGAGAAGATGGAGAAGTGGAAGTACTTGTAATATTAACTGCTGAAGTGCTCTGTAATTAAGCTATGAGTAGTTGCCCTCCAAGGAGCCACAAGGCTGAAGCCTTGGCTTTGCAGCCTTGTTTGCTGGTGCAGCAAAGCTCCAGAAGCCATGGCCTTCTGGTGGGCACAACCCGAGCAGGAGGTGTTGAGCGGCGATGGAACGCGGCGCAGGGAAACATAGCGGTGATGTGCTCGGTTGTTTGCCCTTTAAGGTGGAAGTTTGGGGCACTGCAAGAACCTCCTGCCCTGGGGAGAGGGTGACTGCACAGGTCAGCTCAGTGGAATACATCTCCTGCCTTCAGGGAAAGGTTGGGTTTATCTGCTGAATATTTCCTTCTTGCCTAGTTTTCCTGATATGATTGAGCTCGTTATCTGCATCCCATTAATCCTACAAGAACTGATGCAGGAGGAAGAGATCTCTGCTGCTTAAGGAGACTTGACTGACACTAATCAGTCACTGCTCTGACATCCCTGACCAGGGCTCAGGCTCTGTGGGAGTGATCTATCCAACCCAAAATCTATCCTGTTACAGGACAATATACCAGAGCTTTTGCTCTGGTTATATGGTTCTTTCTTGCTGACAGCAAACACTGTTTGACCTTAGAATCATAGAATTACAGAATCTTTATGACTGGAAAAGACCTTTAAGGTCATCAACAGAATTACAGAATCTTTATGATTGGAAAAGACCTTTAAGGTCATCAAGTCCAACCACCAACCATCATCACCATGTTCTCCACTAAATCATGTCCTCAAGTGCCACATCCACATGTATTCTGAGCACTTCCAGGGATGGTAACTCCAGCACTTCCCTGGGCAGCCTATGGCAATATTTTCCAGCCCTTTCTGTGGAAAACATTTTCCTAATATCAAATCAAAACCTTCCCTGGTGCTACTTGAGGTCATTTCCTTATGACAGCTCATCTCCCTTGAAAAAATCCTTAACTGGGACTAAGTCAAATTCCTGCCAACCAGACTTGGTGAATGTGGGTGGCTTAAACTCTTCCTTTAAACCAATGACTTCATGTCTCCCAAACTCCTTAAGCGGTGTGGGAGCCCCTAGTGTGTCTCATCTCCACTGTGGAAGACAAAATCCATCCTTCATGGAGAATCTGTCCCAGAAAATATTTTTCCTAACATCCAGTCTTACTCTCTCCTGTCTCAGCTTGTGACCATTCCCTTTTATAAGCCTCATTGGACATCTGTTCTAGCCCTTTTCTGCCCTCATTACCCTTGGCTGGACTTGCTCCAGCACCTCAATATCCTTGTTAGACTGAGGGCCCCAAAACTGAAAACAACCTGCTCCTAAGCACTTCATGTGCTCTAGACCTTTTATGAGACTCACTGGACATCTGTTCTAGCCCTTTTCTGCCCTCATTACCCTTGGCTGGACTTGCTCCAGCACCTCAATATCCTTGTTAGACTGAGGGCCCCAAAACTGAAAACAACCTGCTCCTAAGTTTTCCAACCAAGCAAACTGGAAAAACCAAGTGCCTCCAGTGGGTTTTGTTTGTTTGCCAGTATTCCACCTTAAATGCTTTGCTGTGCCTGGTGATGGAGATTAGTTCAGCATGCAGAGAGCAGCAGGTTGGCCATACCCAAGCAGATGACACGCTCTGATGGAGGCTCAAGGTTAGCCACTTACCAGGGACCCCCGCTTGTACTGACTATACCATGTGGAAGGCTGTTCTTTGGGCCAACGAGCCATTTTACTCTGTAAAATATGACACTGGTTATAGAAAACAGAAAGCACCAAGCTGCATCTTACCAGTTTACCGCGCTTGAATTCACTGAACCACGAGCCTGGGTTCTCCTTGGGCCAAGAGGTAATTCTAGCCTAGTTTGTGGACGGCAAGGAGGGAAGAGAGAAAGAAAAAAACAGAGATTAAAATAGTTACATTCCGTTCTACAGCAGAGTCTTATTGAAACTGTCCAATATAATGTTATCTTAAGCTTTAAACCCCAGGAACAAGCAGTGGTCAGAGCCCTAAGGTGCCTCTAGAGCAGATGGGGATGCTGTGGTACTGCCCTAGGTGCCCAGCATTGCCCTGGCATCAGCCTCCTTTGCTAAGGGCTAATGGTCTTTGCCTCCTAGACACAATGGATGCAAGTCCAGCAGTCTCTAGGCAGGAGGGATAAAAAGAAAGAGAGGAAAAAAGGAGACATGGGTGGTAAAAGGTGCATTGATCTTCATGGGAAGGATTGGGTGGAAAAACAATGCTGGGAACAGAGAAGGTTGTTGCCACTCTAACGCCAAATCCAGATGCTGTGAGGCTGGGAAAGGCAAAGGATGTGATTAAGGAAAAGCCTCTGCCTGTGTCCTGTGTTTAAGGTGTGGCACAGACAGTGCATCTTCCAGAGACGGTGCTGGACCACGTGTGATGGTGCTCCAACTACCTGGAGTGACAGAAGGGGTGACCTTGACAAGAAAGGAGCTGTCAGAGCATCCTTTCTGGCAGCCCCAGCCAAGCAGCTGAAGCACTTTGGAGTTAGAGCACAAGGAAGGAGCGTGGCTGCTGTCTGCCCCCTCTCCCTCACTTCTGCTCTCAATCTCTCCCCAAACAGCCAAGCTACATGCAGGTGTCTTGGGATTGTCATTTCCTCTCCAGTCCATGAATCACAAAGCAAGTCAGTGTGCTTGTGCTGAGTTAGGGATGAGTTGAGAGGAAATATGACTTAAACTCTGCTGTGGCTTATAGTGAAACCCCTTAGCCAATCCTCAGTGCTGGTGTGGTTGCTCTTTACGTTCTTCTAGCTGGAAAAGCTTCAGCCCACTCCTTTTTCTTATGGATAACTGCTGCAAAGTGCAGTTCAAATTGCATTTGAGGAGCATTGCAGCTCTGCGGCAGATGAGCTGGGGCCGTAGAGCCCTCACAGAACCAGCATGGCAGGACTCTGAGACACTTTGAGATCATGGTCAGACTCTGCTTTTCTGCTGTGAACGTTTTGAGGAGAGATGTGGCAAGTTGATGCAAAGGAGAAGAAATCCATCTCCTATTGAAACAGCCCGAAGAAAAACTCCAGGAAGATTTATGTTGCGTGTTATTTGTCCTGTGCTGACACATATTTCTGGTGGATAAAACTCAGCAAGCAAACTGCTTTCACTGGAGTGAGAAGCTTTGTCACAGCTGGAGCACCACTGTGACACTGGGACAGCTCCCCCAGGCTGATTGCAAGAGTTTCTCCTTGCCCAATGCAAGAGTTGCTCCCCAGGCAGAGGGAAGAGCAGCTCTGGAAAATAGAGTGCATGGAGACAGGACAAGAGTGATGAGTATGGTTGAGCTAAGTGCATCATTACACAAATAACTTCATCAACCTTGTGCATCAGTGCCAGGGAGAGCACTGAGGGTAGCTGCAATCATTTAGGATCATTTACCCACAAGAAACAGCAGGAAAAATGACAGGAGAGGAACATTTAGCTGCTCTGCCTGGAGACACAGTAAGGGAAGAGGAATCAGTGGTGCTCAGGCATGCAGGCAGGAGAGCAGCAGCCTGGCTGCAAGAGGGAAGGCAAGAAATGAGTTAAATGAAGCTCCTGAGGAGCCCCAACTCCTGCAGCAACACACACATCTGCCTTGGTACAGCAGAGTTAAGGAAATTAAGGTTTTAGCATTTGTTATGCCTGAGAAATCATCAAAGCCTTGTCCCAAATCAGTTTAAATGTGACTTACTCAAAGAAATTCTCTTTGTAAACATATTCCTTATTGTTTTAGAAGTCAACACTGTGTAACAAAGGAATGTTCTGGATGTTTAAGCCTTCCTTGCTATTGTTCAGTTCTCCTGAAATCACTGGCTATGAATATTCATATTAGGAACAATCTATCTCTATGATATATGGGGAAATGAAAGGTTGTGTAGACTTACTCCTTCAGATTTCTTATCAGGGAAGATACAAGTCTCTCCACCAGCTGTGAAATTACAGTAAACTTTGAAAGAGTCCCTGGAACATCCTTGGTTAGGATCAACCCAGTATTCACCTGGATGCAGGAGAGGGAAGAGAAGGGGAGAGAGAATCAGCAATGGGCACTTCAGCAACCTCCTTAGCAGGGACATTTCATCTCTGTCACATGTAGCTTATAACCTGTGTATTGGTTATGTTCTGGTTCCATGCAATCCTGTGGCACCTTCCACAGGAGCAATTTTCACCCTATATCCCTATTCTTAGAACAGAATATTCCCATTGGAAGGGAGGTACAACGATTATCTAGTCCAACTCTACATCAGCCACATTCCTCATGGAGCACCAGGATCAAGGACTTGCCAAATCACTCCTCTTCCTGCCCTCACTTCCATTCCCTGCATGGAGCTGGGGATGTTCAGCCTGGAGAAGAAGAGGCTCAGGGGAGACCTTATCACCCTCTCCAACTCCCTGACAGGAGGTTGGAGTCAGGTGGGGATTGGTCTCTTCTCCCAGGCAACCAGCAGCAGGACAAGAGGGCACAGACTCAGGCTCTGCCAGGGGAGGTTTAGGTTGGATATTAAGAAGAGATTTTTTACAGAGAGAGTGATCAGGCATTGCAATGTGCTGCCCAGGGAGGTGGTGGATTCACCATCCCTGGAGGTTTTTAAGATGAGACTGGATGTGGCACTTAGTGCCATGGTCTAGTAACCACAGTAGGGTTGGACTTGATGACCTTGAAGTTCTTTTCCACCCCTATTGAATCTATGATTCCCACACATTCTCTCCATCCCAGGACACACCATCTGGGAAGTCAGGGTGACAGAGCTGCAGGTCCTTGCAGGTCCGTGCTGGGTTATGTTGAGTGCCCAATGGATGTTTCATTTGCTCAATTTCCAGTTTCAAGGAATTCAAGGAGCCAAAAATCTCCTCCATGCCATCTGCATAGTCCATGTAGTTGTCAGCATTTCCATCATCCACCAGCTGGCTGGCATCAATGTTTCTCCTGGTCCTCTTGGAAGCCTGGATGGGCAGTGGCTGGATGACTTCTCCAGGAGGACCCTGAATTGTGGGGAGAAAAGATACAACTTCTCATTTCCTTAGCAGTGGGAAAGGGACAGAAGAGGTGGTCAAAGAAGCCACCAGCACTGAGAAACAGCTTCACAAGATATATTTGACATGTAAAACCCCCATGAGGGTGCTGATAAACCCCTTGGCCATCAGGCTTGGACACTGAGCCCATCTTCTCTTATCATCTTTCCATTAGTGTCCTCTCCCTTCACATCCTGCTTTCTTCCCCAAGAGATGCAAATCTAGGAGTAGCAATGAATCTTTGTCCAGAAATCTACTTCCCAACATACACACCCCTTAAATATGAACCTCATTTCACTCCTCATGTAATGGGTTCTACTTACAGGAGGCCCTGGAGGCCCAGGAAGACCTGATTCACCCTTTGGACCTGTTGGACCCTGGGTGGAAAAACAAGGGAAAAATCATGAGTCACTCAGGAGAAAGAACTTGTTACTTATATCACATCCCAAATATTATTACTTTTAATGGTCTCTTGTGGCAGAAAACTTCATTCTTGCCCTTTCAGGCACACAAGAAGAGTCTCCTTGTGCCCAGCTCCCAAGAATATGTTCATTTTGGTTATTTTTGAAGTTTAGGTAAAAGAAAAGATCAGTCAAACACTTGGAGTTAAACAGTCAAACTTTTCTTAGGCTTCCCATGGAAAAAGGATCTTCCAATGCCTGAAAACTTTAACTCTCTAAATGAATCCAACAGATTTACAAGTCAAAAATTTGAAAAATTAATAAAACATTGAATTCGGAATGGGAAAAAGACACTAGGAAGTTGCCCAAGAGGAATTTTTAGCTGCCTGCATAGATCTGCACCGTGAAGTTTCAGTGTCACATTTCTCACGAAGCTCTTTGCTTTTCAGCTTCTCACCTCAAGCTTTCACAGGCTATTTTTAACACCCTCTGCTCTACAGCAGTAGGTTTTCTCCTAAGGACTATGCACTGGATTGCTCCTTATGATCTCTGTTCAGTGAAGTCCAGTTGTGGCACAGAAACCTTTGCCAATTAGCATCTCTGGGCTCAGGCAGGATGCAAAGACTCTGTGTGCTCCACTCAGCTCTGGCTAATTGCTCTAATGCCACTGATGTGGAGGAGTCACAGCAGGTTCTACACTTAATAAGAGCTCCTCAGCCTCCTCATTTAACAGAGTCTATACTCACTGATGATCCTTTAGCACCTTTAGGACCAGGTGGACCCTGTAGAGAGAAAAAATACAGGAAGGAGTGAGTACATTGCCAAGCAGAGAACTCAGTCTCTCCTCAGAGAGTGCTACGTAAAGTGTTTTATTTAATTCCCTCCCTTTCCATTTCCACTTTTCACATCCACTCAGCTGGGTGTTGCTTTTATTTGCCAACACACAGAAAGCATTTGTGTCAGAGCAATCTGTGTCAGAGCTCCACACTCCTGCCCTGAGGGGGACTGGGAAAGCTGCTGGGTGATACATGGGGCTGATCCTAGCTCTGTGCTAAGGACACCTAGAAAGTGCTGATTAGCCCAAGGAAAAAAATGCAAATAGCAAAAAGGGCAAGAAATCACCCTGGGATTGTAGAGAATCCAAAAGAAAAGGGGAGAGAAACAGGGTGGGATAATTTCCTTGCCTCTATCTCACTGTTCCCATCTCACACGTCACTCTTGTAACTCAGCCAAGTGTTTTAATGAGCAAATCCATTCTGACCAGTATCCTTGTACAAGGTCAGGCCAGGACTGTGCTGGACAGTTTTGAGAGCACCAAAGTGACTCCTACAGGACTGTGCAGCTCCCAAGGAATTCCAAGAGAATTGTGTGTCACATACCGGTAATCCTGGTGGCCCTGGAGGTCCAATGGGTCCAGAGGGCCCTGTGATCCCCTGAGAAATAACAGAACAATCTTGATTTGCATGAAGTAAGGTTGGTATGTATACAAAACTAACACCTGCTCTCAGGTGACCACTTGGTTTTGAAGGGACTTCATTCAAATCTGGAGCTTTAACTGGTTTTTCAGCATGTGCATGATCTCAGATCTCATTTAGGCAGAGAATGTTAAAAATCAGTGCCCTAGATGAATATTTAATGGTATCATCCCTCCAAGTCTATTCAACTCTATTCATACTACCCTGGAGAATCTGCTTTCCACTAAAATGGGTCATTTTGGAGCATGTCCATATTTCACATGTAGAATAAACCACATTAATAGGGAAAAGATTCCTCAAAATTAGCAAGTTTCTTGCCAAGGTTGACCATCTCTGCTGTGCTGTACCTGCTCAAGGACAGCAAAGCTACAGCTCCAGTACATGTTCCATGAAGGTCTTATGGAATATTTACCTGCTCTCCTTTGGGTCCTGCTGAGCCCTGGGGGCCTGGGAGACCTCTGTCACCCTTTTCTCCCTGCTCTCCTGGTGGTCCAATAAGACCAATTAAACCTGGATGACCCTAGGGGAAAACAGCAGATGTTAATTATGCTCTCTTGCTGGAGGCGACAGAACATCAAAACTACACAGCAAAGGCATTTCTAGATGCAAAGCCAAGAATCTAAGCAAGGTGACAGGAGTTTGTAGTGGTCTCTGACACATGGAAGTGGCAGAGCAGAGCTCTCCTCTAAAGATACATCCAATGCTTCCAGAGGGGATGTGGTGGAACTTCTTGGCCTTGTCCTGCCAGCTGCAGGACTTCTCTACAATGACATTTTATCCCTCTCATCCAGACATGGATCATGCAATAGGGTCTTGTGTGCCATTCTCACCTTCTCCCCTTTAGGACCAGAGTCTCCTTTTAGACCAGGCAATCCTGGAGGGCCCTTTGGGAGACAGGAGGGAAGACAAAAGAGAATGAACTCATGTTACATTCATTCACCCATTCCAAAAGGTCATGGAATTTGATGCTCTGGACATACCATTGGGCCTGGAGGACCATCTGGGCCAGGGGATCCTGGGAGACCTTGTTCACCCTGTAAAACAGCACAATTCCCTCAAATCAATCCATGACAGCAATGCTCCCAACTGGGAATATTCTGATTATTCACCTGTGTCAGGGAGTGCTTGCCCTGGTTTCTCACAGTTAGCAAAAGCAAAAGGATTTATGTTCTTTTCATGCTCAAATCTCTACAGGAAAAGGGACTTTGTTGGTCATGGAAACTCTCTCTCACCCATGGGGAATGGGTGAGCAGCCCCAAGACTCAAAGAAAACATGTTGGGAGATGATGTTCATTGTCCTGTTATTCCCACTGAACATGTTTTATCTGCTGTCAGGCATTTAAGCACAGAGAGAACATTGCACTGGGAGAAAGGCTTGTTCCAAGCAGATGTGATACAGTAAAGCACCAGGAAGAACCCTGCCCAGAAGCTTTCTCCAACTGGGAATACTCACAACTGGACCAGG
>NW_008675209.1:73296-73680 GCF_000695815.1 Acanthisitta chloris
TTCCCTGGAGCACCTTGGGGACCAATTGGGCCAGTCTTCCCAGGAGGTCCTTCCAAACCAGCTTCACCCTAGAAGCAAGAGACAGGATGGTTTAATTTGTGTTGGGGCATCAAATGATATTCTGGAATACACAGTGGCTGCTGCTAAGATGACGCAGAGTGGCTACAGGTCTGTGTAAAGCACATAAAATTTTGTGTTCTGTGATTTTCCTGCTGTTCCTTTCCCCTTATGCACTGAGGACAAGTCTCCAAACTCTACACTTTTCAGCCTTGCCTTTTTCTGCTGATTTGCAGCAGGAACCACCCTTTGGCTCTGAGCTCTCCAAAGCTTCCCTGGGTTCAGTTCCAGGGATGATGGGACTTGGAGATGAGCTAGCAGTGGACA
>NW_008675209.1:73701-99938 GCF_000695815.1 Acanthisitta chloris
ACCTTCCACAACAACTGGGTCTCTAATTTGCAATCCCTCTCTCCCTTCCCCCCCCCCACCCCCCAAGCAATCCTGGCCCAGTAATGCTGTGTTTGCCCTGAGAAAGGATGTAGGGCTGTGCACACCCTGCTATTTACAACACATTAAATTGCCAAATATAGCACTTTGTCATTTCAAAACAAGGAAAACATTCCCATGACCTTACCAAGTCCTAATTAGCTCCACTGAGTTTGTTAAAAGATGAAACATAAGCTTAGATTTGAGGCCAATGGCCCCAAATTCAGGCTAATTTGTTGGAATACACAGCAAAAGCAAATCCTTTCCTTTCAAATCTCAGCATTGGCAGAGGAGGATCCTTGTGGCATATCAAGGATGTAGTAGAAGTGAAATCCCACTCAGTTCTTACCTTGGCTCCTTTCTCTCCTTGCCTTCCTTCAGGACCAGCTGGACCAGGAGGGCCCTAAAGACAGCACAAAATAGATGCAAAACCCAATTAGCTCACCCTGATCTGAAATGGTCCATTGGAAATAGCAAAATGCTGCTCCAGCCCCAGGGAAGAAGACAAAATGGAGACAAATATCTCTGAAAAGCTATTTAAATTAGCTTCTTGCTAAATGAATCCCTGAGCTCTGCCAGTGAGGCAGGAAGAGCAGGAACACCTCAGATTTGTATTTTCCTTTGGGTGTTAACCTCTTTACAAAATCCATGGGATTTGCCTGGCAGTTTCCCATCAATTTCTAATGGCTGTGGATGACACATCCTTTTTTTATAACTAGTATTTGTTTAACACAGTATTTACACAGCATTTATTCTAGACCTAGGAATAACATAAGGTTTAAAAAGTCAATCCAAATCCATATGGAAAAATACTCCTGACCAAACAGCTTACCCTTTTTCCTGGGGGTCCAGAGGGGCCTGGCTCTCCTGTGGGACCAGGGGAACCCTAGATGGAGAGGGGAGAAGAACAAGCCATAACTTCACCATGAGATGTGGGAAAGAGCAACAAATGTGTCAAACTTGAGTCAAGCTTTGGAGTCTGTGCTAAGCTGAGATGTGGGAGCACAACTCCCAACACCTCCTTGGGGCTGCAGGTGGTATCCTGTTTTATCCCTTCCCACCAGGAAATAGCTGCAGGCACAGCAAAGCTAAAATGAAAGACTTGGATGGTGTTTTTCCAGAAGATAATTCATGCTTTTGGGATGTATTGCTGAGATGGATGGGTGGATGAATGGATTAATGGATGGAAGCATCCAGGCAGCCACAGACAGGAGGGACAGGCACCAGGGGACCAGTACAGCAGAAGCTGGTGGGAATTTGATGCTCAGTGTCCTTGGACCTGCACTGTGGGGTCTGTGGGAACAGATGTCATCTATGCAGTTACTCACAGTCTGTCCAGGTTCACCATCATCACCTTTGTCACCAGGAGGACCATCTTGACCCTAAAATAGGAAGAAAAAAAGAAACCAGGTGGTGTATTTAGGGTATGAATAGAGCTGAGCAGAGTGTTGGCAGTAGATGGTTGTTCACCAGGTCTCCATGTCACCAGGGACTGTCCCTTCCCACCTCTCATTGAGAACACCAGTAACAGCAAATGTCCTGTGGCAAATATTTGGCTAACAGCATTGGTGTAGCTACTGCCCCAAAGGCTCCAGCATGGTCAGACAGACTTCTGGTGGGACTTGCTACTCTTTTCCAAGTAAGGGAAGAGTAAATGCCAGAGGAGATTCTGGGGAATGAGCAGCACAGTTGTGTTTCACCAAACCAAGAGGAGGAACCTCTCTGCCCTTCTTTGAGAAAACACTTACAGCTGGACCAGGTTCTCCAGGAGGACCAGGATCACCAGGGAAACCAACTGGACCCTGCAAAGAAAGAAGAAGGATATTCCCAAGTCAGAGATGTTACATGTGAAGAACTGCAGATCTCTAGTGCCTGCTATTCCAGAGACAACTCCCAGGGGAGTCACCCTATGGAGCAACCCCCAGTTCCCTCAAGCACAAGCCCAGATCACATCCCATCTTTGCAGCTTCAGTGTTTTCATGCTGTCACAGCCACTCCAGCTCTGCATCCAGACTTTGTTGTCTTTGGAGCTTTGTGTACAGCTCCAAAGGCATCACTGGGAGTTTCAACCAGTTGCTCCTAAATACATCAGACAGGTGACAGCAAAATCCTCACAGCTTTGGGAATGTGCAGATTACAAGATTTTGCTTTCATTTACTCCATGATGTGTAACATTTTGCACAGGAAGATCCTCTCAAAGCATTTCATGACTAAACCACTTCCCCATTCTTCGCCACACAATGTCTGGCAGGTACTTCAAATGATTCCAAGACCAGCACTCAAACACCAGGCTTCAACCAGCCACATGATACCCCAAAGCCCATCTGTTAGGAGAGATGACTAACTCCCCTGCCTCCTCTGCTGGTTTATGCCATCTTTCCTTATCTCATAAATAAATTTCCCCAGCCAGCAAGCATCAAAGGAGCTGAGAAGAGAAATACTGCACCATTGTAATCTGGTATAAATCAGTAGAGCTCTAGTGGCTTCACTAGAGCTCCAGCAATTAGCAGCAGTAGGGATCTAGCCATAGAGGGTACAGCTTCCAAATCCATTATTGCTATTTTGTAAGCTTCACTCTGGTGCAGAAGACCTTGGCAATCCATAAGCTCAAGCACAAAGTAAACCTATTGCAGGCTCACCATAGAGGTGAGTTTCCTCATAGCCTGCAAAAAGGACTAAGAACTCCAGTATTGCTGGAAAATATGACACACTTGGGTCTTTCCCTCATGAGCACCTTGAAGAAGGGGGTTAATATCACATGTCATAAGTGGAGCAATTCAATGGCTGGTAAAGTATTGCTAATTGCCACAAACAACTATGGACAATATCTTTTCATGCAGGAATCTGTGCTGGGCAAGCCAAGGAAACACTGAAGGGATACTCACAGGGCTGCCCTTGGGACCATCATCACCTGGTGGGCCTTTGGGGCCAGGTGGCCCAGCAGCACCAGAGGGACCTGCTTCACCCTTTTCACCTCTTTCACCTTTAGGACCCTGTAAAGAAAAAAAAAAGTGTTTATTATCCAGGAAAACAACTCAATGTCTAATTAGCCTTTAACCAGTTCTGAGAAAGAAGCTCTATTTGTGTCTCCAAACACAAGGACATGATGTAGCAGTCCCTTCCCACCAGCATTAAGTGGTGTTCATGGTGTTCAGTCGTGGGTAGCCCATATTGGGTGACTAAACGTGACACTATAAATACTCAGGAACATGGTGTGTCATCTGATACCCACAGCAAGGACAGGGCTGGCTCAGTTCCTGCTGCCCCATCCACATCTCTCCCAGAGTGTACTTACTGGCAGTCCAACCTCTCCAGGAAGACCAGGCTCACCAGATTCTCCAGGCTCCCCCTGCACAGGGGAAAAGAGGATGAAAACACTTACACTCCTGCAGACTGATGAGTTTTCTGCTGATGCAGCAAAGCCACTCAGGAGTGTTGTAGCAAACTCCTGCAGGATTCAATCAGGTTTATCCAGATGCTTTACCTTCTCTCCTACTGCACCAGGATTTCCTATCCCCCCAGGAGGACCTTGTGGACCATCTGCTCCTGGTGGTCCAGATGGACCTCTAGGTCCTGGTGGCCCTGGTGGCCCCTGAGAGAGAGGGGAGACAAATTTAAGACAAATTTCTCACAGCAACATCAATGTCAGTGATGAAAAAAGAAATATGAAGTCATCTTACCATCTGCCCAACATCACCTGTTTCTCCCTTCTCTCCAGGTGGTCCAGGCAAGCCCTGTGGAGGTGGAGGGGATGAGTTTTAGCTGTGAACATCTGAGGTGAGCCCCAGCTCTCATCATCCTAAGTCCTCCCTTGATGCTGCAAATTACCTGCAAGCCCACTGGGCCAGGGGGCCCAGGGAAACCTCGGGGTCCTTCATCACCCTTCTGACCAAAGAGGCCTTGCTGTCCTCTGGGTCCTGGTTCTCCATCAGCACCCTAGGAGGAAAGGGTGTGACAGCTCAGCAAAGACACGAGGAAGACACAAAGCCTTATCTCCACCACCTCCTGCTGCAGCCAGAGGTGATGCACAGTTCGTGTTGGGCATCAGCAGTGCTAGACAGAAACTGCCCATCTTGCAGCACTTCCCAGAAGGATTTTTGGTAAAAAAGGGGATTTCTGCTAACAGGAGACAATACTTACAGCTGGGCCAGGCTGACCAATTGGACCCTGTGGGCCTGTAGGACCTGGTGGACCCTGTCACAAAACAGAAATGAAACATCCATGTTAGGAGCACAGTAAAAAACACCTGGCAAAGGTGATGCCTTTTAATACCTCCATTAAACCTGCATTAATTCCCAAACCAGAGAGGAAGGACAGGGTCAGGTCTCTTTGGACAAACCAGCAAACTTAGCCCTGGTGCCAATGGCACATCAGAACATCTAAACACATTTTTGCTTTAGCAGAGCAATATCACACCACTCAGTTCTATCTAGATATTGATGTGTAACTCATGTTCCTCAGACTCAGTTCCTCTATGTCCTTACAGCACATAAAATGTGCTGTAAGCAACTACAATTACCACAGAATCATGGAACAGCTTGAGTTGGAAGGGACCTTTAAAGGTCATTTAAGCCCAACTCCCCTGCAATGATCAGGGACATCGTCAACTAGATCAAAAAGGAGCTACAACCAAAGGCCCAAGTTTAGCTGCTCATGATTCAGATATTTACATGGTACATGGATGACATGGAAACATCTCAGTGTATTCCTGGAGCTGGAGGCTCCCACTTGAGACACTCACTCTTTTTTGCATCGTGTGGGTACTTGATAAAGCAGAGGAGAAGATGAAGCAATGATAGACAGAAATGAAGATGGCAATGTTTTCTATTTCCAGCAAGTCACACAATCTAACCAGACTCAAGAGAAGCAGCTATGACCATGTTCACCTCACTCACCTGCTCCCCTTTGTCACCCTTGCTGCCCTTCTGGCCAGGCTCTCCAATCTCACCCTGCCAGGAACAAAGAAGCACAGTTGGTTCACTTGGTGACCACTTCCACGCCTCAGCATTGAAGCAATAGCCCTGTTTATATGCATCCTCAGCCCAAAGTTGCCAATTCCCACAGAAATACTCCCCAGAGTGTAGCAAAGAATGCCAGAGATTTGTCCACTCCAGGTGTAACCAAACCCTTTTGCATCCTACAACTTTCTTTGGCTGCCATGTGCTGCAAAAAGCATAATTTCCAGATCCTGTTAGCAGCAATGAGGGATTCATAGCAGTTAATGTCTTTTAAGAATCCTCCAGTCCAGAGGGACTTAATGAGAGAGTGGGGAAAGGTAACATATTTGGGAAAACCAGGGACTTGTTACAGGCTTGGGAGGAGGCAAACTGGATTTCAGGGAGTGCTGTGGCTGGTAGAGTACTCACAGCTCTGTTTGCTGCTGCACCCAGATCTGATGTTGCTCATCTCAGGGCACAATGAGCACCACAAAACATCCTTCAGCAGCACATCCCACCCAATGCACTGGAAGCACCACAGTGGCAATGGGACACATGGCTCAGTTCCTTCCCAGAGTGACCCTGTGCAGCAGAGAGTTGTTCCCACCTTGTCTCCATCCTCTCCAGGAGGGCCAACAGGACCTGCTGGACCTGGCAGTCCCACGGGGCCCTGGATGCCATCCCGACCAGCTGGTCCTTGAGGACCTTTCTCTCCCTGGAAGCAGAAGAAGCAGGCAGGTCACACAGAGCTCTCCTCCACCCTCCAACCAGCCCATTAACGTTTGATTCAGCTGCTAATGACCCCTGACTACACGGGGATGTGCAGCAAAACTGGTTCCAGCTGATATTTCCTCAGCTCTGTGCTTGCTGTCTGAAACAAGACAAAACTTCTGTTTTGAGAGATAAGGAAAGAACAAACAAATCTAAGCAGTGAATACTCAGATCACAGCTGCATTGTCACTGCTACAGCAACATCATCAGATTGCATCTGAACCCTCTGCCATCTCTCTCTGGATGACAAACAAGATCCCAACTCATTTTTACTCCCACAAAGGAGTTTTTGCTGGTTCTGCTCCTGGCTGCCTCAGCACTCACTTCTGCTCCTTGCCTGGCTGTTCCCCAACTAAAGGAGGATCTCAGGAGGTCCCAAGCTCCCTCCTGAGCTTCTGGACAAAGAAGAACACCTGAAGTGAATAAAGAAATCTCTGTTGGCCTCCTGCTTAAACAACTACTCAGACTCCTCCGAGCTGGAGCCTTCAATCAAATTTGTTTGTTTACAGGAACTGAGCAGTGAATATTTTCCAGTTTCCTCGTACATAATTTAATTGCATCTGAATCCTGGGTGCTCTCCTCGGAATAATTAGATGTCACATAAATTGCCTATTCATCTCTCCACTGACTGATACATCATAGAGGTACTTGGCAGGACAGATGTTCCTCAAGCTGATTCACCAGGAAATTCTTGCCTCTGGATTAGCTGCTGGAGTTTCTAATAAGCCAACAAATGTGGAATACAGTGGCTGCTAAACACTTTTGATACCAACAGTCAATCACTCTAAGTATCCTCATGCAGCTTGACATCAATGCCACAGTTTGCTCATATCACTGGCTATGAAGCTAAGCTGGTTTGAGGCAAGAAACCCAAGCATCCCTGCAAACCTAGTTGGGTGGGAATTAGAGGCACAGCCTTCCTAGTTGGACTGGCACTGCTGTGCTCCTCAGGACCAGAAATAGCCCTCCCAGCCCACTCCCTGCTGCCTGCACGTGACGTTTCCTGTGTGTGCTGGGAGTGAAAGACGTGTGAGTTTGTGAGGGTTGGCTGGAGAACGCTCCAGAGAGGGACCATATGGCAGGGCTCAGGCTCAGGATCCTGCTGGGAGCAGCTCTGGCACAGGCACCAGTGAGATGCCTGCAAACAGTGATGCTGCTGCAGCACACAGCAACCCCAAACCTCCACAGCTCCTTCCTGTGCTGCCCCTCCACAGTGGCAGAGGGAGGGGAAGGAGTTCTTTGGGCTGAGTGGGAATTGCTGCTGCCACTGTGTCCTTGGGAGCAGGGAATGAGCTGGCTCACCTCTCTGCCCAGAGGCCTGGCCTTTGGCTGTTTGGCACTAGGAGGTCACACAGGCTGTTATTTTACCTGTTGAGCCCTCAGCCTTTCTCATTGCCTGAGGATATGTTGGTGCCTGAGATCACATACATTTTTGATAGCACTGGTGTCACACACAGGGCAGTGAGCAGCCAACATTAATCAAAGAATTTTAGGGGTTGGAATGGAGCTTAGAGACCATCTAGTCCCAAAACCCTGCCCTGAGCAGGGACACCTCCCACCAGAGCAGGTTGCTCAAGGCTTGATCCAACCTGGAATGAACACTGCCAGGGTTGGGGCAGCCACAGCCTCCCTGGGCAACCTGTGCCAGTGTCTCACCACCCTCAGTTTGATGTGCTCAAGATGACAAAATTACTTTCTAATTGAATTCCTTCATGTTTTGTCTATTTTGAATCTTTCATACACCTCCCATGGACTGATTGCATGCTCAGCTTCCTACTGTACACATTTCTAGTTGACCCACAGCTGTTGATCTTTCTACTGGTACTTACTGGGGCTCCTTTTTCACCTGCAGGTCCTGGAGGTCCCTGGGGGCCAGGTCTGCCTGGCAAACCTATTGGGCCAGCTGATCCTGCAGGACCACGCTCACCAGGAGAGCCCTGTTTGGGAAAGAAGCATTAACTGGAGAATTGAGCTTCATCTACACACAGACAGAGAGAAATCAGCAGTAGGATGGTGCAAATGCATCATCAGTGAGTGAGCATGTTTGATGGGATGACTGCCATGTGATGACTTGGTACCATCAGCCCAAGGGGTCCTGCAGATTGGGTTTTTTTAATTAAAATCCCTGGAAGAGCTGGATTCTCCTCTGGATGCTGCAGGAGCTCAGTTCCTGGGGACACATTAACAGCTTGGAACAAGAGCATGAGCCACTTCACAGCCAACACAGCAGGGACAGTTGGATGATGAATATTTTCTTCCTGGAGGGCGTCACTGAGCATGGATCTCAAGGGGAGACAACTTCCAGAGGAAAAGCTCTTAGAAGACTTAGAAAGAAAATCCTGGATGTCCTGAATGGTTGCAGTTCCCTCAGCTCGTCACGTATGTTCACAGCTGACACCACAAGATGACTGAGTTGTTATATGCATGTCTTGTAAAACAGAGCAACATCCAGGGAGTCATTAGCAAAGGAAATCAGGGCTAAAGCCTGAGCTGTGACTAACCCTTGCTTTGGCTTGCCAAGCCTGTAAACACTTAGGTGGTGCCTGTAAGGGCAAAGATACTCACTGCTGGGCCTGGAGGGCCTGGGGGACCTTCATTGCCTTTCAGCCCTGGAGAACCCTGGAGGAAGGAAAACAAAGTCATTTTGGGAGGTGGGTGCTGTACTGCTGAACATCCTTCCTGCTGGAAGGACTGAGCAGCCTCTACTCACAATGGGGCCAGGGAGACCTCTCTCTCCGGGGAAGCCTCGCAGGCCTGGGGGACCATCCTTCCCTGGGAGGCCAGCGGGGCCAGGGTCACCCTGCAATGAAAGGGATAAACAGCTGAGGATCTGCAGACTCCATGGAGACCCAGTTTGTCTCTCCAGGCTCAAGGCATGATGAGACAGAATCCTTCTCTCCATCTCTGAGGGAGTCAGGCATCAAGGCTGGCAAGGAGGGTGAATTCCAGTCCCTACCTTGGTCCCTTCTTTTCCAGTCAGACCAGGAAGACCTTGTTCACCTGGGGGCCCTGGAGGGCCTGGATGTCCTCGCTCACCCATTGGCCCAGTTTCACCAGTTGGACCCTGAAAAAACCAAAGATGGGGAGAAGGTGTTGATCATTGTCAGAACAACCAAGGAAGGAAGAGATTCAAGTTATCAGTTCAGTCCTTTGGGTTCATGGAATCATCAAGGCTGGAAGAGACCTTTAAGATCATCAAGTCCAACTATTAACCTATCACTGGTGTAACCTCTAAACCATATCCTGCAGTACCAGATCTAGACACCTCTTAAACATTTCCAGGCACGGTGACTCCACCACCTCCCTGAGCAATATTCCAGTGCCTGAGAACTCTAACAGGGAAATGAGTTGCAATGACATGGAAGAAGCTTCATCCCTTAGCTGTCCCTTGCAGGAAACCTTAGAGAGAGTCCTCCTTGACATCTAAAGTGACCTTGATTTGGAATTGGTCAACACTGCACTTGACAGAGACACTGGGAATCTCTGGAGTGAAACCATTCACATCAGTGAGATGCTATTACTACAACTATTATGCTTAGGGTTTTCTTTTTTAATTGAAAACATCCTCAGCACTCCACAATCCTGCTGATTCTTCCTTATATGGGGCATAAATAATGGATTAGGCTTGTACTACATGGCAATTACCTAGTGCCTCTGTGCTGTGTGTTGGCACTAAGGGTGACGAGTGAGACATCAGGCCTGGCACAGTGGGTTCCCCAGTGGCCCACTGGGGAGGAGGACAAAAGCCATGTGCACAAGTCCCTGCCCATGCATGTCCCCTGGGACAGGGGCTGTAATTCATGCTCTGCTGCATGGTGCCACTTAGTGCAGGCACAGCCTTACTGCTGCTGTCGCTCAGCAGCCACAGATCACGTTAACTACGAGCAATAAAACTGCCATAGAACCTAATTTGCACTTGAGAAGACAGACACAGTCGTCAGGGAATTGCCCCTAATCAGGGAATTTACAAATCAGGGACTTTACACCGTCATTAAAGAGGACAAATTAATTAGTTTCAAATTAAAGAGCTAGCTCCACGGCAGCTCAGGGAGGAAGGCTCAACCCAAAGTCTGTCCCTTCTCAGTCTCTGCTTGCAGAACTGACCCACGAGCTGAGCATGCTTGGGCTGAAAGGGTACAAGTTCTGCTTGTGCAGTGACTATTTGCAGATTGCAGAGCTCTGTGTGACTGAAAGAACAGCAGCCCAAATCTGACAGGATTTGGCAGCACTTCAGATGAAAGAGGGATGACTTCTGCATCACACCTGCACTGCCCTGAACACCAGCAGTTGTGCAGCCCTTGGAGATCTCATTTAACTCCCTGTCTACTTAAGGTCTTTTAGCTGAGTTGGGTGTAGTTGGTCTTTCTCTCACCCTACACCAATTTTACACCAGGGTAGATGTGTTAAACTCACAGGAACCACCTTATTTACAGTAGCCTCCAGGATGTTGTCTAAACACCATTCAATGCCTCAACAAGGTGGGCTGGAAGGATTGGGGTATTTCACACCTTGGCCAGGAATTTCAAAGCTATCTGACAAGACTCTGCCTTCCCTGAAAGAGGAGTCTCTGCTGTGCAACCCATGGAACCAGCACCTCCAGCTGAACCATCAGAGCTGTGAGAGCCCACACTGTCCAAACAGCAAAGATGAGCTGCAGAGCTGGTGCAAGCATGAACATTTGCTTCTTACCTGAGGGCCTACAACACCAGGGGGTCCTGGAGGGCCAGTCTTGCCTTGGAAACCCTGTTGGAGAAAGGTAAAAGAGAAAGAGGTGACACTTCTGCCAAGGACTACTCCAGAGAGGGTCAGACTGTCACCCAACTGCTCCTCCTCTGGTGCAACCACTGCCCAGGAGCAGATGGACTGCCAAAGGAAAAGGAACTAAGAAATCAAACAGAAGGTGGAAAATGTGTCTTTGTACATTTATGCAAGGGTGAAACAGAGGAAGAAGGAGGGACTCTCAACACTCAGCTCTGCTGTTCTGATGGAGCCACTGTGGGTATATATATGTTAAGAAATTTGCTATGCTCATAAAACCTAGAGAGGAAATGTCTCTTAAATGGCTCTTAAAAAGTCAGTGTGAGTTTCTTCATGCTGAGCAATTCTTTAAAGCTGTTTCCCTGCTCCTGGCTCCCCATTGTGGTGCTGATTTAGGCTCAGCTCAGCTCTCAGGGACTAAGTGACCCTCTCCCACTTCTTCCCTCAGCACCAGCCTCCAGCCCTGCTGAAGCCCAGAACCCACCAGCCACGAGGGCTGAGGAAAGCTTTTATTTCCTTCCTCAACATCTGCTGAAAGCAATCACAGACATGTTTCTCTCCCAAGGCTGATGAGCAGTGAAGTCTCCATGACAGCTCCTTAGAATGTCATTTTGAAGAGTGACAATAAGGAACTATCACCACTGCAATTGTTTAGCTCTCCTAAGCCGCTCTTTAAAAAGCACATTAATTATTGTTCTTCCTGCAGGATGCTGACAAGCTTGAGAAATGGCATTTGGGGCACACAGGCTATTTTCTCATTGCCACAAAAGAGGAGCAGATAAATCCCATGCCAACGCTAATGTGTCATGCTAAAATAACTCCTCCATGCTATTCTAGCTGCCTGCAGATCACACAAAACATCCTGTCATTGATGGGGAAATGGCAAAACAGTTCTGGGAAATGAATGTACAATTTCAACTCTTATCATAGAAAAATATTTAGACTATTTCTCTGCAGGTTTTTCCTTATCAACCTGAAGAAAGAGGTTTCCTTTTGTTCTGCGTTTGAGCCTTGGGCACAGGGTTTTTAGAATTTTTCATGGGTTTTTAGTTCCAATCTTTGTAAATCTAATATGGGCAAATATTTCAGCATGTGTGTTTGCTACTGAATGAGAACTGAAATAAAGGGAAGTGTCTGACAGGGATTTCAAGCCTAGATTTTCTTGCATGAAGATACATTGCACTGCCCAGGCTGCTGATGTGGAAATAGTATTGAATTTGCTTTTATGCTTCATTTCTTGTTTTTTGGCACTGTGCAGGGAAAGGGGGATAAAAAAGGGACTTCTACTACCTGGCTCTGCCCTAGGGGATGCAGGGGAAAGTGATCTTTGCAAGTTTGATGGCACAGATTAGCAGAGCTTGTGTTTTCTGGCAGGATTTGCCTGTGAGAGGCAAACTACTGCAGCAGTGACTGAGGAAAACTGGTAGGGAGAACTTTCAGCCCCCAAATAATTGAAAGCTCATCCTTCATAGTCATGCAGACTTGGAGTTTGATGCTTGATTCCAGTCTCAAAAATTGCTAACAGCAGACACAAACGAAGTTTTCATTGCTGCTTCCAACCCAAGTGTAGGTGTTGGATTTATGGATAACTCAGTGAAGGAAGATGAAATGTCAGTCAGACTGGCAAGTTAAAACTCTTCACCTTTAAGTTAATCCTAACCTGAGGACATTGCTCAAAAGTCCCCCAAGCACTGCCTAAAAAATCAGTGTTATGGAGTGTAAATAGATCTGGGGAGCTGCACTGAGCAGTGTTTGCATTGCTTTGCTTAGCAAATGCCAGGCAAGTTAATTAAATTGTGTGATAAGTTGAGGGGAAAAAATGCATAATGTGCAAAGCCTTTTTAATGCTCATTTGCTAGGGGAGAAAAATGCAAAGCTGAGTAGAGGAAACTAGGTGGGTTGGGTTTTTTTTTTTTCCCCTGTGAAATAAAGACAGAACAAAGAGTCTAACTGCTAACATGCAGCATGCAGTGCTGAGACAGGGATGGACCCAAAACAGGGAATGAGCTGGATTGGAAACAGCCAAGGGACAACAATAAACATCCCCCAAAATGCCAACCAGAAAGAGACTAATTACTGCATGCAGAGGAACACATGGCACAAAGGTCAGTTTTGTTTAGGGTATCCTCCAAGCAAAAAAAATAAAAAAAAAAAAATGGTGCAGAAAACAGACCACCAGAGAAAAAAAACAGACCACAACAGCCAGAGAGTCATACCTTCCACATGCCTCATCGTTCTCCCTTGGTGAGAAACAATGATTACATCTGTGCAACAAAACCTTGCAAAATGGACAAAGCAGTTTGTGGATGACAGTGAGGAACCAGCCAGGAGCTGCTCCACAAGGGAATATTGCTGGAGGGGCTTAAGCAAAACTGGGTGAGGCTCTTGTGCATAGCTTGGGCTGAAAGGCAGGGTCAGCAGAGCTCATAGAACCACAGAATGGTTTGAGTTGGAAGGACCTTAAAGCTCATCTTGTTCCACCCCTGCCATGGGCAGGGACACCTTCCACTAGCCCAGGTTGCTCCAAGCCCCATCCAACCTGGCCCTGAACACCTCTAGGGATGGACCAGCCACAAATTCTCTGTTTATCTCTTCTCACTCAGGTGCTGAAGTAACTGGTGTGGCCACAAAAACTAGAGCAAAACCTCATCTTGGCCAGAATCACCTTCCACTCCAAACAGGCATGACCAAACCTAGAACTCTTCAGTGCTGTGCAACACATCTTGGTGTTGGCCACGTGGTGCATGAAGAAGTGAAGAGTTTCTTTCTCCCTATTTCAGGCTCTAGAGAAAATCAAACTGCCCTGACTCAAGACAGCTGAGCGTGGGCAGCTGAGCGTGTGGGGGATGGACCTGTCTTGCATGACAAAGCTCTGCTGTTGCAGCCCTAGAGTTATGTCTCTGGAACAGAGACATAAAACCTGCACATCCCCAAAGGACAGTGGGAAAGAAGCCCAGAATTTAACTGAGACAGGAGGCATAGCCTTTGGGAGGACCCAGGAACAAGTGCTTCAATGAGTCCTTGAGGTACAGAGCTTGGCCTCAGGGGCTGCTCAGAAATCACCCCCATGGCTTCTTCTTCACCTTATGGGAGCAAAAACCACACCAATTGTTGGCTCATGGTGTTACTGATCCATTCTCAAGCCCAGCTCCTCCCACCTCATAAGGAGCTGCCTCTTGCAGCACCACCATGGAAGGAACCCAACTGCCTCCAATGCATGTGATGCCTCCACTGGCATCACTACATTTCTGCTCATATTTTTCTAACACACACATTGACCTCCACAATCTACTGCAGGGACAGAGAGAGAGGAGTTGATGCACAACTTCCAGATAAATCATCATTAGCCTGGTCCATCCTGCCCAAAGAGGGCTGCTTGCCATAGACCACCCCGTGCAGCTGGAGAGACACAGCCCTTCAGGGTACCCAAACTTGTGGCTACATCTCCCCAGCTGCACAGAAGGGTTTAGAGGAACCAACCAGCAAGATGAGACTCAGGACTAATGATCTGCCCAAGATTTTTTGGCTACTTACAGTTTCTCCTCTCTGTCCGGGGTGACCAGGCAATCCATCCTTCCCAGGAGGACCCTGCAGCAGGAAACCAGGGTGAGAAGGAACATCAGTAATAAAACTGTGATAAATGCTGGATCACACCTACTTGCCTCAGTTTCTACCCATGTCACACTAAAACAGAGGTGGTTCAAACCCTAAAAGCTGCAGCCCTTCCCCACACATTTCCCAAAGGCAAGATTTATCTTACAGGTCCAGGGTAGGAATGAGCTGCTCAGTACAGGGAAAAAAGTCACTCCCAAAAGGTTTCTGAGGGCAGTGTATAAAACTTGCAGAGGCAGCAGTGTCACTGTTGTGCTGTCCTCCCAGTAAAGGAGGGAAAATAAAGACCAGAGCAACCAAGAAAGATCCCAGAGATATTGAGTCATTAGGAAATGAACATTTCTAATCAGCTGCAATTGACTTGGCTATTTAAAACCTGAAACCATTGGGTTATTATCATGATGGCTCAGTAAAGCCTTTTATTGAGTACATCACTGCTTGTCAGGGAAGCAGCTCAGGCTGAGCTGGCACAGCACTCACAGCTGGGTGGGAAAAGCTTCATATACTTCTTTGGATGGTCTAGAAAGGGAGTTACTTACAGGGGGGCCTTTTGGTCCAGGAAATCCAGTCGGTCCTTGAGGCCCTGGTGGTCCCTGGCATGAAAGAGAAGCCAGAAAACATGGTTAAGAAACCTGTAACACCTTACTATGAAATCCTTGCACTGTGGGAACAGCTGATGAGCACAAAGATCTGCAAAGGCAACAAGTGGGTGATTTTTGTAGAAAATGTACAAACAAAAACCCCAAGGGGGGGAAGCTGAAATTGAGGCTGAAATCATGGAAGTCACATTATTTCAGTATTTTCCATCTAGTGTGCTGTGGAAACATAAAACCCAGGGGAGACTTTTCCTTTTTCCCATGGAGCAATGCTTACACAGGACACTCAGAGTCCTATTTGAGCCTTTTCTGGAGAGCTCAGGAAGGACCTAAGGGCTTTAAGATAACTCGTGGGCCCTCTATCCACACAAGCACATTTCACAGTGGGTTTCTAACCAGATTTTTCCTTTCTGCTGACCAAGGTGTGCTGGAGCATCCTGGCTCCAGTGACCTTCCCACCCCTCTCTGCCTACCAGGGCACCTGGGAGGACACTCACTGCCCAAACCCCTCAGCCCTGCCAACCCACCTCTTGTGCCATGCCAAACTAAGAGGCTTGGATTGAGTCCTGCTTTACCCCACCAGCTTATCTTACCCTTTCTCCAGGAGGACCAGGGGGACCATCACCACCAGAGTTGCCCTTTTACAAAGAAACAAAACAACACACCATTAAAAACACAAATATCACCATTGCACCTGCTGTGTGCAAAGCCTTCACCAAGCCCATGGTGCCACCACATCCCACTGACTCCCCCATCCCTCTCTATTAATAATTCCCTATCGGGAGCAGCATCCAGTGACAAAGGAGCAGCTGCTGCTTCCTCCACCCCCCACATTACTTAATAAAAATCCAGGCAAGATAACACCAGTGAGCTCAGGATATTTCCACCACACAATGACCTCCCTCTGAGAGATAAATACCACCACAAAGATGAAGTATTTATCAAAAATTCATGCCAAGACATTTATTTTTCAAGCTGGCAGTGTGGTGGTGACAACAACTCACTACAAAAGCTTTGCTTCCATCATGCCCAACAATTGATGGGCAGGTAATCAGTCTCCACAGCAGGTTCTGGAGTTCAGTGTGCCTTCAGGTTGGCTGGTAGAAGAACACCTCATTTTGCCTAGTGACCAACCAAACCTGGGCAGGCAAAATGGCTCAGGAAGGTGAGAGGTTGGTGAGACCAGCAGCAACATGTGCTCCTTCCCCCATGGCACAGCCTATGGGTTCTAAGGTGGTTCAAACACTACTTAAACACCAAAAAAAAGGGTTTGGGGAGGTGTCAGTGGGTTGTAGGGTTGTGCTGATTTGAAGGTGCTCCTACTCCTACTCCTTCAGGTTAGGATGGTCATTGATCTGGGCATGCACTTGATGTCCTCTTGAATTGTGAGCCACGTTTTTACAGCCTGTACATACACTTTGCAGTTGGATTCTGAGCCATTTGGCTGGGAATGAAGCTCAGGAGGGCTCAGCTTTCTAAATCCAGTGGAGAAAGGAGTGAAGGGAAATGGAAGGCAATAAACCAGAGGGTCTCTATACCAAGACCTGTTAGGACACAATCCTGCAGGCTCCCCAATGCCTTACCTTTGGGCCAGGTTTGCCAGTGCTTCCCCTAGGGCCTCTTTCCCCACGTGGACCCTAAAAAAGATACAAAAGACGATGTTTCAGTACCCAAACACAGCACTACGCTGTGATCAGGAAAAGTATTCAAGAGCCTGAGCTGTATTAGGTCAACAAGTGATGCATCATCAGTAAGTGATGACAGGAGTCATCATCATCATTGCCACTGGAGATTGATGACTTTAAACCCCATTCACTGGGGAGACCCAGCCCCAAACCACTGTGTCCCCAGCTGTAACAGCTGAAGGCCAGATCCTGCCCAGCAAGGACACAAATGAGATCCCAGTTTCCCCTGGCCTGGCCAAGCCTTCGAAGTGCAGAAGAGTGAAGAAATGGCTCCTTACTGTTGGACCTCGCTGCCCCCTTGGACCTGGTTTGCCAGGTGTACCCTGCAAGGAGAAAGAAAGGGAGAGGAGTTAGTGGCCAGCATAAGAAACGGAGAAGAGTCAGTGGCCAACATCACACCAGATGAACCTGAGACAGAGCCTGTAGCACACAAACTGCCCCCAGATTTCTCTGGTTCTCATTTGCAATGCAAAGGCCAACAGCAGGTTTACTTTCATCTCCTGATGATTGTGCTTATCTTCATTTATAAGGCTTGGGCAGGACTGGCCAATAATCCCAATGCCCAGCCAACATCTGTTATCTGAGGGAAGGAATCTCTTCAGGAACAGTAACCTGTGTGCTTTAAAACACCACAAAGGCTTTCAAAGACAAGGCCACCCACACGGACCATACAGTGTCCTAAGCTTCAGCCAACACACCAGAGCCAGCAAAAAAGCTCTTCATCTCTACCACCCCAACACCTATAATCCCTTTTCATCCCACTGATCCCTGCTAATCCCTTCACCAGCTCCCAACGTGGGGAAGGGCTCCTCACCTCACTGCACACACGTGTTGCTGTTGGGTATTCCAGCCCTGCCAGCAGCAGAGCAGGATTGCTGCTGGGAGCAGCTCTGTTCTGCCACACAAGCCAATTAAGCTGCCCTACATATTTACAGATCTTTCTTCATCTCTGTGAACTTTGTGCTAAACAAGTCATTCCAGACATTGTTTAGCAGCAGCACCAGAGCACAGGCTCATGAGATCTGACAGCTGCACTCAGCTCCCTGTGACGAGAGACTCTGATTAACTCTGACAGAGAGAAGACAGAGCTGACTGGCTCCTAAATCTGGCAGTGCATTAAGCTCCATTACCCCATGCCTAAAAGAAAACTAATGGCCTGAAAATACTCTTTTGGTTAGTGTCAAGTCACAAAAAAAAAAAAATTGATGTTAGGCTCAACTTTCCCCTTTTGGACCTGCAGCTCATTAATGTTCCCAATCACCTGTTCAAGGAAGGAAAGGGAAGACTTGATTCCTATGTAAGGAGCACTGAATGCTTAAAATATCACTTGCCATTTTCTGCCCCAAATCCATCATCTCTCTCTCCTGCCTTCTTGTCTCTGGCACTCATTAACCAGGAGAACAGAAAACAGGAGCTGGAAAACTTTACAATCAACTTTCTTCAAGCTACTAAAATTAGGCCTGCTAAATCCTCCTTGTTCTGTGGGCTCCATTTAATAAACCCTGCTGGCAGAGGGGTGTTTTAATTAATTACCAAAATCACTTGAAAGTCCTCCAGCTGCTTTGCTTTTAGCTGCAGGAGGCTAAATTCAGAGCAGGTGGAGAGGAGTGTGTGTGCTGCCCCCATGCAGGTAGCCCCCACACTCCTTCTCCTTTTTCTTTCTCAAAGTCTATTTTTAAGCTAACTTTCCCCCTGCTTATTGCTCTCATTAATCATGCATTCAGCCCTGTGCATTGGGGTGGGGGGGAAGGAATTTATAGAGCTCTGTAAATGTACAGAGACCTATATTTTTCAAACAGAGATTCTGACACAAAGGCATCAAGATTCAACTGATTTTCGAGGCACACAAATAAATGGTTGGATTTGGGGACCTCCACATACCCTCAGGCTCTGGCAGACAGGGTGAGCAGAGAGATCTATGAGCCTGTGCTAATGGCAGAGGTCTATATTAGCTCTAAAAATAAGATCACTTTGTCATATCTAACTATTGATTTTGTGATCAGGTTCTGAGAATATCCAAGCAAGCTCCCCCTGAGCTCTCCTCCAGCTGAGCAGCTGCTCACCAAACCATCAGGGTATTTAACTGGTCACAATGCTCCAAAAACACCAAACATAGAATCACAGGACTGTTTGGGTTGGAAAGGACCTTAAAGGTCATGTCATTCCACCCCCTGCCATGGGCAGGGACACCTCCCACCAGCCCAAGTTGCTCCAAGCCCCATCCAGCCTGAACACTCCCAGGATTGAGGCAGCCACAGGTTCTCTGGGCAACCTCTGCCAGTGCCTCAGCACCTCACAGGGAACAATTTCTTCCTTATATCTAATCTAAACCAACTCTCAATCACAGAATGTTCAGAGCTGGAAGGGACCCACGAGGATCATTGAATCCAACTCTTGGCTCTGCACAGGACATCCCTGAGAATCACCAAGACTGAAGTTTGAATCAGTGTGAAGCCATTCCCCCTTGGCCTGTCACTCCAGGCCCTTGGAAATAGTCTCTCTCCATCTTTCTTGTGGCTCCTTCAGGCACTGGAAGGCCACAATTAGGTCACTCCAAAGCTTCTCTTCTCCAGGCTAAACCACCTCAACTTTCTCAGCCTTTTCTCATTGCAGAGCTGCTCCATCCCTCTAATCATCTTCATCCCTGTTTTTTCCTTCCCATTTTTAGCCTTTCCAGCCCATTTTATGTAGCTGAACAGCCTGAGGTTTCAGGTTTGAGGAGGTTCAGTACTACAACACCCAAATTCAGCTGCCTCTGCTGGTGCAGGCAGGACCTGCTGGTACTTCTACTCTTGGTTTTCAGCCTTTCTTTAATGATCTAAGGACTTGAGAAGACTCTAAGGCACATGGTGGGATTGTCCTGTGCAGGGATATGAGCTGGACTCGATGATCCTTGTGGTTCCCCTTCCAGCTAAGGATATTAGATGATCCTATTTGTGCTGCTGAACTAACAAGATGCAAAGCTTATTTCCATTTCGGAAGAGAAACGTGTGATTCATATTATTTTGGACACATAAAACACAGCATTGAAGAGTGGAATGGTAATATCCTGTGAAAGAAAAGACAAACAAATGATTTGGGGTTGTTGCAGCTGCAAATTGGGTTATTCCACAATGCACTGGAGAAGCAAATCTTCGAAATTCTCTTTCTTGACTCTGTGTGAACATACTTATAAAGCAGCAAATTTAGTGGTCTTAGGAGAAGCAGAAAGGGATTTATCAAGTCTAACTCAACAAGGCTTAAATTAAGTTGATGGTCTCCATTTGGGCTGGAGCAGAGTGATCCCAGCTCAGCCTATAATTCTGTATATAATTGCTTTTCCCTTATTTCAAATGGGATACTTGGGAGCAAAGAAAAAAAAAAAAGAGAGAGATGGAGACCAAAACTGCTACTGAAATTCTCTATTTCTGCTAGGCTTAACAAATTTTCAAGCTGAGCTCCTTTTGCTAAAGGAGAGATTTGTCCAGGAACATCACCTCTCTCCCAGAGACAAATACAGTGATAGAACAAGTCAAGGCTGTTGGGTTGGGTGTGAAATGGCACAAAAGGTTCAGACACACAGTGAAAGGAAAAATTAAGGAAAAATTAGAATTACCATCAAATAAACCAGAATTTTAAATACAAACCTCCCTTTTTAAACCCTAAACTGAAGAAATGTGTGGCATTCCATGGGGTGTACCTAAGCATCCTCATTGCCTCCTCCTAAGCTCATTTTCAATAGAATTGGGAAAAATGCTGATTTCTGGGCTCTTTTCCTCTCTCACTGTTGCTTAGGTCTGAAATAGAGTCCTTTCCCATCACTTCTGCTCCTTCCTCAATCCCTTTCAGGCTGAATAATGCTAAAATTCAAGCAGCCTAACCCTTGGGGTTGGTTCTAATCTCAACCAAGCACCTCTTGGGACCTGCTCTGCTCCCTGACAGGTTTCCCCATCCCACCAGAATCAAATCAGCTGCTGGATGTGGGGGGACATGGATCATAGAATCATCTCCCTGCAGCTTTACACCACCCAAACCCAGCCCAAGGCTTTGATTGGTGTCTAGTTGATAAGGCAGGTGGTAATTACAGAGCCTCAGTGAGTTCCAGGCTGTTCTGGCAGTTACTTTATTCATGGCTTTCCTCTTCCTGCCCAGCCAGAGAAGAGGGAGGGAGGGATGAGGATGTGCATTTGTAGTTGAGAATGAAATGAAATTACTCAGTGGAATAAAAAGAAAAGGTGGGGGGGAGGATATAAACCAAATTTCAGTGGCATGATATTAATGCAGTGCAAAGTGATTTATACTTTCTGGGCTCCTCTCAAACTCATCTGTTAGAAGTCATTTGTATTTAAATGAGAGGAAAAAGGAAACTAATTCCACTTGCTATCCTCCCTCCTCCTCCTTGTCCCTGTGACCAGAGCTGGTGCAGAAAATGACTGTGTTTGTAGTCTGAATCCCTTAATTCCAGCATGTTTTCCACCAGATCAAAATAAATCAGTGTATTTAGACAATCTCTATTCAGAGCAGAGTCTGTGGAGGTGAGGTGAGAGGTAGAGACAAGTCTGGGGGATGCAGCCCCCACATTTTCAGGGTGTCTCTGAATTGTGAATACCTTATTAAAAGGAAGAATTTATATGAGTTTTCAGCTATGCAGTTTGAATTTCAAGTTAGGTTAAAGCTGCTTCTTGCTGCTCCTGAGCAGATTCAGCCATCTCTAATAATTACTGTTAATTAAAAGCTCTTCGTGCCCTAAGCAAAGTCTGACAGTGCAGGAAAGATTCAGGTTCAGAGAAGTCTCTTAAAATATCTTGAGGGGAAAAATTGCCAGTGTTTAATTGGAAAGCTGCTGCTGCAGAGCTGCCTGTGCTATAACCAGCATCCTCCTCTCCCAGCAGCCAACTCACCAGTCCTCTGCTCCCTCATCCTGCCACGAGAGTGGGTGGGATGAGCCTCTTTGGGCATCCCCTTGGTGCAAAAGCCACTGGAGCAGCAGCTTCCTGCAGCCAAACATTCCCCATGTCCTGCCCCAGGAGCTTTGGAGAGAAAAGAAGCAGTGAAGCAGCTAGACAAAGCAGCTCTTACCCGTGTGCCCTTCTCTCCATTGGCTCCTGGAAATCCTGGGAAGCCGATTGAGCCCTTGGGAGAAAAGCAAAGGGAGAGTAAGAGATTCAAGGCACCCCAAAGGGACAAGCTCTGTCCATCCTCACCAAGCTGGAATCTCCCCAGCAGCTCCTGCCGACATCTCCAGCTCCCACACTTGTTTCTTAAACCTTCCTTTAAACCCAACAAAAGCAAAGTCAGACCCGAAATGACCTCAGCAATGAAATTTCATCCCAAAATAACCCCACCAACAGACAGGTCCATGCCTCATTAGCAGTCACTGCCAAGCCCCAAGCCCAGGGAATGGGCAGGATTCTGGATTTGAGCTCCTAAGTCACTATGTTACACATGAAAATTTAACTCCTGCCTTGTTTCTTTCTGCTGGGAGTGCCTGGAGAGTAACTGCTGCTGCTTTCAAATATGAATTAGTGGAAGAAATGTATAAAAAACCCCCTTACTCCAGATACAAAATGCAAATTAAAAAGTAAACCAGCACCAGCAGGAAACAATCTTTTGCAGATAATGATGTCTCTAGCATTAACCAAGCCTGAGCTTTTCTTTTTTTCCCAAGCAATGAACATGAATAATAAACTAGGATTCTTACAAAAAAGTTAACAAAAACAGAAGTTGTCAAAGCCTCCAGGGCATGTAAAAACTGAGCTGTAGCCTTAGCCTGTGGAGTGGAATTCACAGTTTGAGTTTCAAAAGCTGCCTTGAAAATGGCCTACATGAAGGTGGGTGTGCAGAGCAGCTCCAAAGGATGTTTGCAAATCAGGGGAGATCCTGATTCATTAGCTATTCTCCTTAATTAATTAGATAACACTAGCACAGATCTTGGAAGATATAAAGCCTAATACAAGGAGAAGGACTATTATGCCTATTCCCAGAGTGGAAGCTCACCCAGAGCCTGTTTGTATCCACCACCAAAGCAGCTCTGCACACCCCATCCCTCTCCAGCTCTTCCCACCACTTCAGGAGACCAAAGCCATGCAGAACAACTCCTGAATTCCATCATCTAAGGGCTGGGAGCTATTTTTACCCCTCTATATATTTGTCCTGCATGGGTGGGAAGGAGGGACCTCATCCCACAAGCAATGAGCTGAGCCTTCTGCACAACTCCTCTGGCAGAGCTTGGCTGTGTCACTGCATTCCCAGCACATCCCACACTCCCAAGGACTCCCCCAACCCAGTTACCTTTGGGCCCTGCCTGCCTGGGTACCCAGGCAGTCCTGGCACACCAAGTTTGCCCTGAAAGACAAATAAAAGTGTGTTAGTTTGGGCAAAAGACCTCAGGAGCAGCTTCAGATCCGCACCAGCAGGAAGGGGAGATGCCAAGTGCAGAGCAGTCAAGAGCAAAGCAGATGTGATGTGGGTGGAATAAAACTGTTGGGACACTGAGCTCTGCCCTCCCTGAGGAATGCCCAGGGGGGTTGATGCAGAGTGAAAGCTGTAAATGTGCCTGGGATTAGTAGGGAATGGTTATTTTTTCATATCTTCTTGTTTTCAGCTGGAGGCACCTAGAAATTAGACTGCAGTCCAGGAGACTTTCAATCAGTCCATACTTTTCCCCTCTGGTCTTTTCTTTCAAGCCCCAAGTAGATAACCCCAAAGAGCCCAATGTCTCAAGTCACACTGCTGCAGTAAAAAACATCTCCCTTGGGTCTCCTCTGGTCTTTGAGTTGAACATCCCAGGCCTCCCTTCACACCAAGCTCTCACAGCTCCTCTGCCCTAAACATCCTCCCCCTTTTCTCTGGGTACTGCTCCACCAAGACACCACCCAAGACACTCAAAGCAAAGTGAGGTTTGCTCTAAGACACTCCTGGGTGATTCCACCCTTGAGACTCACCTTCTCTCCAGCAGGACCAAGAGGACCTGGATCTCCATTGGGGCCAGAGCGACCTTTGGGACCTTCAGGACCATCCTCACCACGAGGGCCAGGAGGGCCAATTTCCCCCTGGTAGCACAAGACAAGTGTTGATGAGGCAGATAAGTCTCAGATCTCAAGTTTGCTGACAGCAATGCCCTCACTGCTGCCATCAGATACTCCATGAAGCTGCTAAAACAACTCTTGGAGAGGACTGGAATGTTACCAAAAGCTTTTATCCCTCAGTCTGTCCATCCTCTCCCACAACATCCATCTCTTCCTGTGGTTGTTATCCCATCCACACACATCTCTCCACAGCAACAACCTTCATTAGCTCTGATTGCAATCCATCCTTTTACCCTCCTCCCCTTCCCAGCTTGGGGTTTGATGTTCAAGCAAGGCCCGGGAAGTGTTTAATTGAGGGTTGGACTGGGCAGCTGGAGAATAGAGACAGAGCTGGAGCTTTTGTGCTGGAAATCATTAGGAAATCTGAGAGCACAGAAGACTGAGCTATTAAGGGGAATTGTGATCCTGCCAGCTCTGGCACACAGGACAACAGTTGTCACTTGGGCACACAGGGTAAGAGGAGATGCCTCCATGCTGCAAACACACACAGCCTTCACCAGGAGCTGGTGGGTGCAGATTTATCCATGAGGCTCTTGAGTTGCCCTTGCCCTTTCACTGCTCATCATAGAGCACAAAGAACTTAATGGTGGGAACTGAGCCTGAGCTTTGTTTGGTGGGAATCAGCACCCAAAGATGTCACCTTCAGTCCTTGGCAAGAAGTGCCTGGCTGGAGAAGCTTTTGATTGTTTAAATGTTCAATTACAAAAATTAGCACCAGGAGAAATGGAGGATTTGATGTCTACTTTTAAAAGCCTTCACACAAAACATTCCTTTTTTTCTTCAAACATTGGGATGAATGATTCAGAGATTCCTGGGAGAGCTTCAGAGCTTGGGGGACACCAAGCCCCAGGACCACTTAGTGAGGGGATGAGGACAGCTCCTGTCCCCAGGGGCTGGGCACGAAGGCAGACAGAAGTGCTGTAAAGCCACGTGCTGCAGCCACTGCCTCTATCCCAGCAGGATTTGGGAATTCTGGTGTGTTCTTTGGGAAGTCTGTGTGTTCCACTGATGTCAAACACACTTTTGTGACCTGCTGCTGAAGTCCCACAGAGCACTCCACCCCTGGCAGTTTCCACAGTGCTGCTCTGTGTGTTCCTGGTGATTTTATACTTCCCATTGATGCTATGGAAGCACATTAGGCTCAGCAAATAAAGATGCTAATTGGGCCCTAGATGGATTATTATGGGGAAAAGAGATATTGAAAACATATGAATAAATACTGATACATGGAAATCTATGATGCAGCTGGATCACACAGTATCCCTTGCAGTCCAAGCAGCAAGACAGGAATGTCTATTATCTCTCAGGGTTATTTTACCTTCTAGGTGAGCTTAGAAAATTTTGGACTTTTCAACAGCTGTGCTGGAGGTGAAGATGAAATTCCTGATCCCTGCCTGGGGATTGGATGTGCCAGAAGGGCTCTGACAGGATCCCACTTTGCTGCTGTCCCTGAGCAGTGTTTACATGATGATATCCAGGATTGAAAGGCAAAGCACAACAAGATCACATGGGTCACAGACTCTTACCCGATCTCCTTTGATGCCCATATCCCCCTTGAAGCCAGGGAAGCCATCTTCACCCTAAATAACAGAGAGGGAAAAATCCCACAAAGTGGATAAAAGAGGAAAAGAGAGAGGATAAGGTCCCCACACTGCCTGTCACATTGGCTCCTCTAAGCCTTTGGAGTGCACAGAGAGGGATGGAAACCCAAGCTGTGACCGCTGAGCATCCCAAGGGATCCTCAGTGTTCCCTACATTCCATCTTGGCTGCAAACCAAGATCACAAATCTGCTCTGCTGTGACTAACAACACCTTGGCAGTCCTGGGAACCAATGATTTCTGAGGTACAACTGGGTTTATTTCCATGCAGGATGTTTTACACCAGGCTCTGAGGCAACCTCTAGGACATCAGCAATATTTCTTGCAGCCAAGAAGGTTTAATTGCAGAGCTCCAATCAATAATGTATCTCATCCTACAGCAAATCCCTGAGAGGCTATGAAGACACAGTTCCCAGAAAGACTTTGAAAGTTTGGAAGGTCACTGCCAGGATTCCCTAGCTAAAACTGCTGGATTTGCTGGGGGACAGGAATGAAGGAACATGGATCTGCTTATGAGACTGAGGAAGGTTTTTCTCCATGCCTCCTGCCCTTCCTCTGGGAGAAACCAACTGCATCTTTGAGACATGCAGAGATAAACTGTGATGACTCTCTTATTGACTTGGGTTTCACAGGCAGCACTTCGAATCATCAAGGTTGGAAGAGACCTCTAAGATCATCAAGTCCAACCGTTAACCTGTCACAGCCCCTGAAGTTATCCAGCTGTAACACAAACCCTTCAACTCCATGGAATCACAGCTTTTGACAGGAGGAAATCATCCCAACACTAGATCCTGGGCTTTCAGTAACACCTTGGCCCCAGCCAACAGCTCAAAACCTGAACACACCATGGAGGTTCATTTACTGCCAGGCCCAAGCCAAGACATGACAGAACATCACAACAGGCACCCAACCCTCACCCACTCCAAAACCAAAATGGTTCTGGGTCCTTTGGTTGCTCAGCCTCTTTCTCATCTAAGAGAAACCCCTTGGTGCAGGAGAAGGTGCCCCAGGGAGCATCCTGTCTGCAGAAACACTCAGAGGGTTTAGAAACTCAACCCAAATGTGCTGCTTTAACTCACCTTTTCACCTTTGGTGCCTTTCAGCCCACGAACTCCATCTGCTCCCTTGCAGGAGATAAAACAAGATGTTACAAGG